>NC_089586.1:116627317-116782535 GCF_019320115.1 Miscanthus floridulus | reverse complement strand
TCGACTTTGCGCTAGCATGGAGAAGGCCACAGCATGGCTTCTTGCTTCCTGGCCACGCTATAAGCTCGCGACGTCGTCGTTCTTCTTCTTTTCTTCTCCCCTGTTTTTCCCGACACCGCCGCCATAGCTCCGTCGAGCTCGCGCTGTTGCCGTAGCGCCAACCAGTCGCAACAAAGTCCATCATAGCTCCGCTTGCTTCTCACGCACCCAGCCGACCAGCTCTTGTAGCTTGACTCCACTAGGAAACCACAGTGCACGCTTTTCTTCCTCGCGGATAGCAGCACCGCCGTCGGGTGCGCGTCACCATGGCCAGCGCTCCACGGTGTGTATCTGTCCTTGCTTAGCATCCCTTCAGCTTCGCCGTGTTGCCAGGATGCTTTGTGCTTTGTTGCTGGACCATTTTGTCCACCGCAACCACCGAAGCACCGTGGTCGACGTTGTCCGCGCCGCCGTGATTGCTATGACCGACGTCGAGCTTCACCGTTGCTTCTCCGGTCCTGTTTCCTGCTCGAAAGTGTTTGGGGTGAGCTCCTGGTGCTTCCTGGGTCTTTTATTTAACCGCTACTGGTCTTCCTTCACCGGCAGTAGCGCAGCCACGCCGTCGTGGCCACCATGGCCGGTGTCGAGCTCGAACCTCGCCGTAATTAGTCTTGTTAGTGCCACCAATCGACGCGTTGTGATGCGGGGAACGTGGTAGTACCTTCGCCGTGGCCGGAGGCCTCACCGGCGGCAAGAAATCACCGGTCAAAGCATGGTCGTCACTGTTGAGCGCGGGAGGAAGACGCTGACAGGTGGGGTCACATTGTTAGTGACCGTTATTTGAAAATGAATTTTTTCTATTTTGCAGAATTGAATGAATAGTACTATGATTTGTTATTTTTATATAGAATTAATTATAGCTCCAAAAATTATGAAAATTTTTGTGTGACCTCTCTATGATGTAAAATATTTACGAAAAATATTAAATGTTGATTTTCAGTACATTTTGAATGTGATAAAAATTTCTCTAATTAATTAATAAATGAGCTTCCATGATTTTTCTAGGCTGTATTATTTATCCAAAAATTATAAAAATTGTTTTGCCACTTAGTTATCATGTGGTAAGCCTTCATAAAAATTTTGACCTCATTTGGAGAAAGTTGATTTACTTCATAACTTGGAATTAAATAATTAATTCATAAAAGCAAATAGTAAACCTGAATGACTTAGATTTTGCTTGAATTTTGGATTGAGTGATGACCTTGGGTCATTAGTATAAAATAATTCTTGATACTTAAAGTAAGTATTTGGGTTATGAAAAATGTTTAGTAGTTGTGGGTTTGCAACTGTATCGCGAAGGAAAGTTGTATTCGAGTTATTAATTTCTGTATCCATCATCAAGCATCATGTTTTATATCTCGCATCATATTAAACATGGCATTGTTACTACGTGTAGTGAACGAAAGTGAGCATGTGTTAGTCAATCAAGTTGAGGAGGAGGTTAATCCGTCTGTTGAGGTCAGGTTTGATAATTGTGGAACGTCTCCGGAACCTGACTTTTTCGTCAACCAAGGCAAGCCCCGGATGCATTTAAACCTACCTTGTGTTTTACAAATTTATATCGCTTTTGCTTTTCTATACTGCATTAAGTGATTAGGAGTTGAGTAAAAACCTAATTGGTGCATTACCAACCTTGTGTTTCCATATCAACCTTGTTACCTATTTTAATTCGAGAATGTCTAATTATGCTTAGCCATGCTTAGAACGATAAAAGTCGGGTGATTACCGGTCACCTACGAGATATAAATGGTTTCTTGGATACGACTGGTCACTTATGTGATCATGAGATATGAGCATGTGGAGTAATAAATCTAGACCAGGTGGACTCAGTGTATGGGAGCCACAAGACATGGAGGTCTTGTGAGCGGGTTCTTTCTGCCTGTGTCGATTAAGATACGTCTGTTGTTGAATTGCATGAGGTGAGACTTTATAGTACTAGCCACATACTCCGGTAAGCCTTAACTTGGTTATTCTATTACGAGAATGGCTACTCGCGCACTGGGAGTGGAGAGATGGCGAGAATAGCGTGTACCCACGTGGCAATGGGCTGGATTGGTGGAGTACTGTATTCTCGGGTGGCGCGGACCCATTCTTGTTTTATAGGATATGAGAGTAGGTTGGTATATGTAGGTCAGGGACCTGCATATGTCGTGTGGTTGGGAATCCCCAGCTGGGTTATAATCGGTTTGAATCATCGTTGCTCCTCGGTTATAGAGACTCAACTCACTGTTCATCATCGTAGTTAATAACTGAAACTTGAGCTGGTTTTGAGAAAGAGTTTGATATGAAGTTCATGATCTCATTACGGATCATGGCAGATTCATATATGATTTTGAGACAGATTTACATGTTGAATAAAAGAATCTTGTTTGAAAGCTTTTACGTAAAAGAACTTTGTTTATTGCTAAAGCCATACCTTGAATCCCTGAGCCTGCATTCCTGAGTCTTATTTATTGTTATTTCGGTTAAGTCTTGTTGAGTACTTTTGTACTCAGGGTTCATTGACCCTTGTTGCAGGTGAGCCTCATGAGTAGGTCTATCTGGGACCGTGCTGCATGACGGTTGTTCAAATCGATGATGATAAGTAACTGTGTGACCCTTGGGCAGGGTACTTATATTATATGTTTGTATTATGTTACTAATGCCACTCCACTACTATGGTTTATAATAATTATCAAACTTAGTTTGTAAGGTTTGAAACAACTGGTTTGTAAACTAAGTTATTGTAAGACTTCCGCTATTTTACACTGATGTAGATATTTGAATAAATGTTGTTATACTGCAATGACTCTGTAATGGGATCCTGCTCGGAAATCGTGGATAATTTAGGGTTCTTCGAGGACACCCGACAGTCTTCTTAAGTTATTGGGAACATATGCATAGTTGTCAGAGGTCATTGGACAGTGATAGGTGCATATGGGCCCTATAATTTAGGAGGTTCTGCCACAACACCTATTCCTCCTACACATGCACGGGCTCCATGCTCGATGTTATGGACCTATGGGCTAGCCAAGGCCAAGAGCCTAGTAAAGAACTAACTGCTCGGATGCTACTAATACCACATATATCTCCAAGTTATTTCAGCCAACCGCCGAGCAGTACACGTTACGCTCTGTTCTCTATAGAGAAGACCTAGTCTCTGATCTCTCCATACACGTGCTACGGGCTCCGCGCTCTACGTTATGGGTGGTCGGCTACGGTTCCTTGGTCACGCCTGTTCCTCCTACACATGCCCGGGCTCCGCGCTCGATGTTATGGACTATGGGCTAGCCAAGGCCAAAGAGTTCAGTAACGAACTAGCTCCTCGGACGCTACTTATACTGCCTATAATTGCAGTTAGGGTTAACACTACAATAATTCTTCATGAAAAACTGCCAAACTGCATAAACATGCACATGTCATTTTACAACATTTATACATATATATAAATGATTGTCTGTGCCCTTGCGCATTTTAACTACCCAATTCAGTTATTATAGCATGGTCTCCGAGCAGATCATCGAGCATCACCATCGACGTCCATCTCGCCAAACAGGTCAACGTTGCCGGCCAGCTTCTTCGCTGCATCTTCCACCTCATCTTCTAGCTGCTGGTGCTCTATCACGCCCATCCCCTCTGGTGAATCTAGCTCCTATCGCTTGAAGGTCAATAGCTAGGTAGTGGGACCAGACCACCACAAGGGCATGAGTAACGGCGGTAACGGTGGTGTCGCGGTTGAAGCTCTTGATGTTCTCCCACGCTGCCTTGCACCTCTCGATGATGGTGTTTGGATGTGGTGGCCTGCCATAGGGCTGAGGAGCCACCTCTAGGTCAATGCAGTCGAGCACCGGCTTGACTCTGGCAACTACAGTGTCGAGCTTGCTCCTCTACATTCTGGCCTCCTGCTCCTAGCACATCGAATTGTGCCTTGGTCCTTCGATGATAGTCTACATGCATCACAAGGATCCATCAAACAAAAGAAATTACTCCAATAGTAACTCCAACCATGAAGTACTCACCTTTTAGCTCCTCGACCAGCTTCTTCACTTGCCCTAACTCCTTCACCTTCTCCTCTTGGAGTTGCTCGACGGTTTGGCATAGCTAGCCGAGCTCCGCATCTTGCTCTACAAGCACAACGGTCGTCAGCAACAATAAGACTTTAGCACTACAAAGCAAATTCGCTGATACGCCATACCTTTTCTTTGCTCGAAGATGATTTTGAGCTGCTCGGATTCATGCTCCAGCTGCTCGAAAAGACCCGTCAGCTGCTCGAAGCTACGTTCCAGCTACTCGGACTTACCCCGCAACTGCTCAGACACCATCGCCAGCTACCCAGATAGGACACCCTTGTGGTATTCCAGGTCCCATGCGTTGGACTCAGCAAGGTCTCGCTCGTGCTGGGCCCTCTAGATGTTCTTCTCCATAAGCTTCATCGCCTCCCTGAGCTTTTCATTCTCCTCGGTGAGTGGCTCCATCCTCTTGATTAGCTGGTGCCATTGCTCAATAGTCCAAGCTATCCACTGCAAATGCACCAAGACTATGAAGTAAAGCCGATCTAGAATGTCAAAGACAAGGATCACAGATGTAGTACTGACCTTGATCTGCTTTATCACTCTGAAAAGGGTGGACTCTAGCCTCCTGAGCTCCCTGGTGGTGTCCTTCTCTTCAACAACCACCACTTCATTGCTCCGCTTGTGGAGGATTTGGACAGCTTGAGGTCATGATTCCTCATGCTCAATCTCTTCCACTTCATCCTCCTCCACAGCTGGAGGCACCACCTAGGGGCTCGGTGGCCCGACAGCATGTCCGACCATGCCCTCTAACACTTCAGGGAGCGTCGTCTGCTCCCCTGGCACCATAGGATTCTCCGTTCTGGACTTCATCGTGGCATGGGATACTCTAGCCTCCGCTCCCAAGGACCCGACGGCTTCCGCTGTTGGCCCAGGCACTACCGTCGACCCATCCGCCGTCGGTGCCAACCTTTCGCCATCGCTAGGTCCACCAGCAGGGGCGGTTGACTCCTCCGCAAGCTAATGAGCACCCAGGGACTCCAGGACGGGAGCTACCGGTGTCTCCTCCACATTAGGACCAACCCTCGGCTACTCGTCGGTCTGGATGAACGGATTCAACTCCTCTGTATGCCTCGTTCTGCATCAGATTAGCTCCTCAATCGCCACCACGATAAGGATTCGACTGCAAATTAACTTCGAGGCAAGGATACTATGTGTTAGCCTGCTAGTACACTTTCCTGAACTAATGCTGCCTACCCAAGCCCCCAGGCATGGCCCCTGGGGTCGACTCCCATGCCCTGGGGTGGAGGTCTCATGGTCTTCGCCGTCGGCCTCTCCTCCGCCTGCCGCTCTGGGACTCCCCTCGCCTGTTGCTCGGGGACTCCCTTCGCCTACTGCTCGGGGACTCCCTTCACTGCCTACTTTGGGACTCCCTCCCTCCCTTCGATTGCTCCTCCGCATGCGTGTTGCGCAGAGGCGCTTCAGCGCTCGGAGAAGGAGCTACCGGGGCCCCATCGTCATTCGACCACCCGGACATCGCCACACTTTATGTCTGGGTGTTCTGGTCACTGCCAAGTGAGATGCCACCCGATTTGCTGGGAATAGCACTCGCCGTCTTCCTCTTCTTTTGGGCCAGCTCATCTGCCGCTGCCCTCTTCCCTAGACTTTCTCTAGCACTGGGGGGTACTCTTCGTCCAACCAGCAGTCTACGCCTTCAGACTCCAATGTGGCATTGGCTGTATTTTCTTCAGGCCGAGCCGGTGGCCGAGCATCTACTGCTTGTGGCCAATCGCCCCTCGGCATGCCAGAGAAGTACACCGCTCTTTCCTGCGAATGGATCTTTTGCATAAGTGAATCAGTTCACTGCTCGGCAACGGTCATGGATAAAAAGCATCATGAACAAAATAATTGGGATGGTTACCTAAGGAGGCGGATTTGTATAGTTGAAGGCCCTCGTCTGCCTTGACACGCTGAATGAGGCATTTGGAGAGAATAGCTCTACTGGCCCGCTCGAGCACATCATCCTTCGACAGCCTCCCCATGCTCTCTCAGGTGCCGACATTGTCACCTTTGAAGTCAAAGCTCGGGTGGGCCCTCTCCTTGCAGGCTGGATGCGATGCACTATGAAGCTCGCCACCACCAGTCCACCGTTAATCTCCATGCCTTTTATTAAGTTGATGAGCTCCCTGACCTGCTCCATGTCAGCACTGCTCGGCTTCTCCAACCAGCTCTTTTGGCTCTCCGGGATGTGGTCGACGTCGCAACGGATTGCAGGGATGGTTCTACTTCTTGTAGAACCACCTGGTGTCCACCCTTTCAGCGAAGTATTCAGCAGTACAGTGATGTACTCGCTCGCCATCCCATCCCGGAGTTGTAGATATACGCCGCCAACCACCTTGGAACCGTCGCCGACCTTCTTCTTCAATCAGAACAGGTGTTTGAAGAGGTTGAAGTGTGGAAGAACCCCCCAGATACACTTCACAGAAGCAGATAAAGATCAAGATGTGCAAGATGGTGTTTGGGTGGAGATTGCACAGACTAATTACCCAGAACTACAACAGATCCCTTAGGAAAGGATGAACAGAAAATCCCAACCCGTGCTAGAAATAATCCTCAAACACCACTACTTCATTAGTATGAGGCATTAGGAAGGGTTCACCGTTGGCTAGCCGCCATTCGGTGGTGACTCGGTCAGAGAGAACGCCTGCCTCCACCATCCTATTGATCTCCGCCTCCCCCATCCTCGATGGCACCCATTCCTCGTCACGGCTGGCTATGACAGCTGCCTTCTTTGGTTTCACAGCTCCCTTCTTTGGCGCCATTTCTCAGATCTAATTTGGGATTGGCGGCGGAAGCGCGTATGAATCTAGAAGTGTGAGGGCTGAGGAGGAAGATGAAGTGGCAAAGTGGCAAAGGTGGGAGCGTGGGGTGCGGCGGTGCATTTATATAGCACTCCACCCACTCTTTCGCATTCGAGGGTTTTTAGGAAACCGCTCCGCGATTTGCGCCTCTCTGAATTCTCCAAAATGGCGTGGTGGGCCGCTACCTGAGCTTTCGCGCAACTACAGCCCATATCGCCCATTTATCGCCGTAATTTGTTACTGCTCACCGAATATTCGTCGACTTCTCCACCATTTGTTATGGCTCAGTAATTACTACTGTACAACCATTACTCCGGTTTTTTCCAGGATTTGTTTTCTCCAAGATTTCCTTTTGTGGCTCGGGGACTGCGTCAACACTACGACTTGGTTCCTCACCGCACTAGAGACTTTCTTCTGTTGACTGCTGTTTCTGACCCTGCCACCACGTGACCACGTCACCTACTGTCAGGCTCGGGGAGTAAGTGGGCACACTTCACCTTGCGATGAATGTGCTTTTCTCATCTCGAGGCTACGTCCGGGGACTGGCTGCCTGCTCGGCTGGTCTTCTACTTTTCTTCTACTTTGGACTCTGGCACCACGTGACCATGTCACCTACTGTCAAGCTCGGGGACTAAGTGGGCACACTTCACCTTGCGGTGAGTGTGTTTGCTTTAATCTGGAAGACTTCACGCCTCTTGAAGTTGAAGAAGACTATCTCCCTTTCTTGTGGTCAGACTCTAAGTCGGCACACTTGGTCCACTGTGAAGAAATTTTCGATTCTGAACTTGAGCTCCTTACATCCTTATGGCAAGTTGTACTTGGGTCACACTACGCGGCAATGGTTCATGCTGCTCGGTGACGGTTCACGCTGCTCAGCGACGGTTCACCCTGCTCGACGACGGTTCACGCTGCTCGGCGATGGCTCACAACTGCTCTGCAACTCATCACGGTGGTTGGACCATGAGTTTGACTGCTCGGCTTTGTTCGCACCTGCTCGGACAAGCTCAAGACAGCTCACAACTAGCTATGGGGGGTACGACCCCGGATATCCACGGTAGAGCACATGGGCTGTGCCCCTAGAGGCGGCCCAGCCCACAAGACGAAGTCTTGCGGGGCACGACGCTGCTCGGCGCCTCCCGCAAGACACCGTAAAGATATCCTGAAGATACTACGAGACCTGTTAGGATACGTATGATCCCATGATTCCTGTAATTTGTTATTACTTTCCGGTTATCACCTAGATCTTACTGACTTGTAACCCTGCCCCCGGACTATATAAGACGGACAGGGACCCCCTCCAAACGCACGTAATATCAGACAATAGCCAATACAATCCAACAGACCACAGAAGTAGAGTATTACATCATACTGACGGCCTGAACCTATCTAACCCGTGTGTCTCTGTTGCCTTCTTGTTCTCGATTACACGCATCTCTGCTGATTAATCTACCTTTGTAAGATACCCCTCGGAGAACTGCCGACGATATTGTGTCGACAAATTAGGATCACCCAGTTCGTCGTTGCCGACATATGCCACCGTCCACCGGTTTCTCAGCTAGTCTGATGCGCTTGTGCATGCATGGACGACGTCAAATGCTGGCGTGGGCTTCTATTGCGTCAGCATCTTGGCCAGCATGGCAACAATGATGATGCGTATCAAGATAGGAGCAATTGCAGGCAGGTTTCCGTTAGGCATAATATACTCCGGGACAAGGGCTTGTTTATTTACCCGTAGCTTATACAATCCAGTTTATGTATGTATAGCTAGGTCCTAAAGAAAATAAAAGGTTGAAATAAGCTGTTTTATAATTAGAGCAGCTTGTAATAAGATTATACAAAATATGGCTTATCTAAGTTTAATTACTATGTTTTTTTTATATAACTGATTACAAAGTTGAAATAAGCCGGATTATATTAAGGCTCTGTTCGGCTGCTCGTAAAGCCGTTTGTGCTGATTTGTACGGCTGATTTATTGGGAGAGAAAAATATTGTACCATGACTTATAGGCCGGCTTACCATGGCAGCCGAACACTGCCTAAAAGGGTAAACAGAATAGGCCCTAACTCTATTCCGTTAGGCTTAGGCCCAATCACAGATAAGACTGTTGCTTTAATTTGGACAATATTGATTGAAATTTTTAGCGTAACTTTTGTTCTGGCCACCCCTCATCATATTCAACAATTCTCCCTTCTGTCTCAATATAATTGAAGTTTTTTACATTTTAAACTTTGATTATAAATTATACTTTATGTGTCAAGCTTGGTTACTTTAAAATGCTATGGGAAGCTTTATAGTGAAATATATCCTAAGAGTATACTTTTGTCATGCGTTCCAAATATATCATAACCAAAAATAGTGATAAAAACGTATAGATGGCCAAATGTCGCTTATTTGTGATTGGAGGCATAAAACTGCATACGCTGATTGTACTCTTATGAAAAGACTTATTATTAGTGAATATTACTCCGATCCCTTTCCAAATTACAAGACGTTTTGACATTTCTATTACTATATATCTAGACATAGCTTATATCTAGATGCATAGCAAAAGCTATAAATCCAGAAAAAACTAAAAGTCTTATAATTTGGAATTGAGGGAGTAGTATAACTAGTGAGGTTATCATAGTCTTGGTGTGGATCCACTATTGTTGCTAGTGGTAGAGCCAAGAGGGCTGGTACCTGTTATGGCCCCCTCTCTCGCTATAGGTCCTGGCTTCACTCCTGACCATGTATTGGTAATTTATCAAGAATATTCGTGGGTTGTACATTCTCTTGCGCATCACTTGTGCATATTTTTTACTTTTTTAGTCAACGTTTTTTACTTGCTAATGTAGCATTGTCAGGTCTCTTTAGTTTTCACTGCAGTTTCCATTACACGTTACACGTTGAGGAGAAGTTCAGAAATTTTGATTGCACGTTCTTCAGACTATATATGCGGTTTTCCATGCATTTCCCAAAGTCTTCTCTTAAAAAAAGCTGATCTGATAAACGTTTTATATGTTCTATCGACCCAACACTGTACATGGAGCCGACCTAAACGTTTCCATTGAGGGTAAATGTTCTTGTAGTGCATCCAAAAGAGATAGAAATAAAGGGTAGTCAGAGTTTCCTGCCCAAGTCTAACTCTGCTTAAGTCAGTCACGGGTGCCACTTTATTTCAGTCGTTCACAATCACTGAGAGATGAACACCAGTAAACATGAGCCACGAGGCCCTCTGCCCGGCGGTCTGCGTTACTCCATTCCTTTCTTTCTCTCGTTGATTGAGAATGAGAAGAATATTTGCTTTCCCTTTTGGGGAGCGATGACCGGATGAGGAAATACTACTAGGAAGCAGCAGGGAATGTTCCTTCCGCCTTACAGGCCGACCGGATCGAGTGGATGGGCGGTGGGCCAGCCTCGAGGCATGACACCGCGGCAAACGGTGGGCCGACAGCCCAACACTAGTGCGTCCACCGTCCAGTAGGATGTTCATACAATGCCCCGCGCTGTGGTCACACGCGGAGAAAATTTGAGCGGGGACATTTCGCCCCACGAGATAACTTACACAAGCATGTACGTAATGATCCTTCTTAAGTGAAAATAGAATTATTTTTCCCAAGTGGTTTTACCTAAAGTCATTTTTTGGTGGAATAATTTTCGAAAAATCGTTCTACCAATAGATGACTTCGTATTATTGGCAAACATGGCCATGAGAACAACACGGACACGGTGGTGTCAGCTTGGAAGAATGCGGCAGCATGACGACCCTTCGCCTTGTTTTAGATTGCAAGTTTTTTCACTCTCTCTCCATCACATCAAATCTTTGGACACATGCATAGAGTATTAAATGTAGATAAAAAAATAACTAATTACACAGTTTGATTGTAAATTACGAAACGAATCTTTTGAGCCTAGTTAGGCCATGATTGGACAATAATTGTCAAATACAAACAAAAGTGCTACAGTGCCAAATACTGATTCCTAACCTCAATCTAAACAAGGGCCTAGAGGAGGCGTAGACTGCTTCATCTGCTGCTGGTGGGACAAAAAAAAAAGCTACGGTACTATTATTCCCTCCGTCCACGAATAATTGCACGTCTCATTTTTCTAAGAGTCAAACTCTTTTAACTTTAAATAGGTATATAGAAAATACTATCAATGTTTATATTTCCAAATAAATCTATTATGAAAGTATATTCTAATATCAATCTAATAATATTTGTTACACATCATAAATATGATTACTTTTTTTATGTACACTTAGTCAAAGTTAGAATGGTTTGACTACCTAAAAAAACGAGACGTGCAATTATTTGTGGGCGGAGGGAGTATATATATATATATATATATATATATTTGAGCTTTAGTTGCTCTAGATATATTTTTGTATTTTTCAAAATATATGCTCCATAGTGTTTATTTCTGTAATTTTCATACTTGACTTGAGTTTTTACACTGTCGGTGACTCACAAAAATAATGCCAACCCTCTTATGCTGAGTACTCCATCCCTCCAAAAGTGAGATCGATAGCACGTGGGGGAGTGAAAATGACAAAGAAAAAAGGTCTTTCATCCTAGCCTTTGATGCTTCCTTGGAGGGCTTAGATGCTTCTACTGCTTAACTTGCAGTAGTAGTAGCTACTGCATGCGATCCTGGTCCCACTGGCCACCGCCCAGTAGAAAAAAAAGGCGTCTTTCACCTTCCTAAAGTAGCTTAGGAGTTGTTGAGTGTTTTTGTATTACATCACCGGTCACTTTAGTTAATTAATGTGAATGTTCTTCTCGTAGGCTGTACATTACAGAACTTTCCAAATGAAGATGGAAGAAATCGATTGATTTGAAGCCTATGTGAGAAAGAGCTGCGTAAACTAGTGAGATATGTTTAGTTTGGACAATTTGTCCTCTAATTTATAAATTGATAAAATATACTTTTATACATATGTTGATTTAAAAATAACTTAAAAATAGGAATATCCAAATCTTAGCTCCGCCAATACATGTCTAAACTACTCCCTTAGTCTCATAAAAAATGTCATTCTTGTTTCCAAAAAGTCAAATATGTATAACTTTGACCAAATATAAATAAGAACATATTAATATTTATGACATATAACTAGTATAGTTAGATAGAGCATTATCAAATATATTTTCATAATAAATTTATTTAAAGATACAAATATCAATAATATTTCTAGAAATTTAGTCAAATTGAAAAAATAGTTTGAACAACACGAGTCCTGTAGCGACTCGTTTTATGGAATGGACATAGTGTATGAGCTAAAATTAAAGAATTACCTGTTACACTACTCAAACCCAACATATAACAGGCGCCTATCGACCTAAATTTAGTGGAGTAGCTCCCATGCCATGTACGTACGGCCCGTATCCGTCCGTCTCTAGTTCTCTACGGGCATGGATTCTTAGGATCACCGCTTACACACGAATGGCCTGCTTTTGATTCTTCCTCCTCCGAGGACAGCAGCAGCCTCTGCAGGCCTCGCCAATGCGTCGACGACCTTGTCGCCGGTGGCACCGGTATCGCATCGTTGTTGGTGGAGATGCCGCCGGAGGCGGCCTGCTGTGCTCCCGCCGGCAACGCCCGCGCGGATTCTTCCTCCGAGGACAGCAGCAGCTTCTGCAGGCCTCGCCCATGCGTCGACGACCTTGTCGCCGGTGGCACCGGTATCGCATCGTTGTTGGTGGAGATGCCGCCGGAGGCGGCCTGCTGTGCTCCCGCCGGCAACGCCCGCGCCGCGGCACGGGTGGCCAAGGCCGCCGAAGTGACCACGAGAACCAATAGCATGGCCGCCATAACCTTTCTCACCGTGGACGTGGAGGAGGTGGTAGACGACATCATCATTAATTACAGTAGTTGCTCACACAGTCACACTTCACAGTTTCGATCTCTCCTTCTAGCTTCGGCACCTAGGTTTACGATTTTTTTTTGGAATTTGGAAGCAATTTCGGTCGAGCTGCTACCAAATTATACAACTTGGCTAGTAGGATGCTACAAGCGCAGGGGTACGCGATCGCTATAGTATTTATAAGCTACGAGGGATAATGGGATGTCGAGATAGGCTCTTCCTGTATGTATGTCGGTCGGGCTCACACTGAAACTTCCAAGGTTTTACCTTATACGTGTGCGACTCGTATGTTAATTATTTAATTAAGCTTGCAAAGCAAGCTAGGAATGCACACGTATACGAGTTCTTACGAATTTGCGACAACTTCCAAATTAAGCAAGCGCTCGGCCAATTCCTCACCTGTGATGATGTCGCTCTTTCGCCTTTCGGTGTTGGGCTGTTTTGCATTGCCGTGAGAAATGTGTCTATCCCAGCAAGTTACGGTTACGCGGTACGGGAGTTTCCCTACACCGGCATGGAAGACGGAGTGAAAGAGTCAGGAATACTGTTGCATTGTTCCAAGCGGAGATCCAGAAGAACAAACTCCTCATCGATCGATCGAGAAATTGGGAATAATGATAGTGGTTATATATTTGGCATTTTTAATAATTGCCTTGTGGTCACGGAGTACGGAGTGAGTGCGCTGATTTGATGATGTCCTCCGATCCTAACGTTCAAAAGGAGAAACAGTTTAGCTTTCGATCAGGAAAAAAAAGGAGAAATTTCCAAGAAGCGCGCTCAGTGCCAAACACACGCACGATTACTACTCCGTATGAACCGTCTGATCCATGAGAAACTGATCAATTGGAAATGCGGCGCTTGAAGCAAATAAATTATATATGGGACACTTTACAGTTGGCGAGAGAGCTGAAGTAGTGAAAGTTCGAAACAAGTACAGTGCCTTTTTTTCAATTCAACGTTGATGAGTTATATTTCAGGAATCAGGAGTAATATTTAATTTGCTGGTGGGCAGACAGTTTCATGCAAAAGGAGGGTATCTTTTCTTTTCTTTCTTTCTTTCTTTCTGAATTCGAATATCTTTCACGTGCATATACCTTTTCCTTTTGTTTATGAGATCAGCAACCTGATGAAGTCACGATGCATCTGTATATGATATACTTGTGTAGTAGCCCAGTCAAAATTTCCTACTCTAGACCAAAGTCCAACTGACGGTCGGTCTCGAAGCGAAAAAGGTCTCTGATCATCATCACTACTTAATTGTTAGTTTCACATTCACAAATCGCAATCACATAGCTGGACGGAGACTGCTCCAATCCACCAGAGAGGACTCTTAGGGGTGTTTGGATGCATGGACTAAAGTTTAAGAGTTGTCACATCGGGTGTCGTATGGGGTGTTCGGATAGTAATAAAAAATAAATTATAGAAGTTCTCAGTAATCCGCGAGACAAATTTATTAAGCCTAATTAATCCGTCATTAGCCAGATTTATGCGCTCCTGCTCCGAACAGCCAGGACCATCGGATTTTCCGCAGGCGGAATCCTGAACGTTGGATGTCACGATGAGAATATTCTAATTGGCAGTGAGCGCGAGCTAGCATGACACGCCGTGGGCTGAGTCAGGGCCAGCACCGAGTAGCATGCATGCTACTGGAGTGGACTGCCGGTGAAAATGTTCAGACGTGCTAGCTCGTAGATCACTTGCCTATGTGTACAGTGTACACTGCTTGTCTCTTCTTTTTGGAGCATCATCAAATCGGTAAAAGCAGAGTCGGATTGACGTCGTCGTGGTGGAGCGCACGGTGCCAAACTCCTCAATTTTGTTGCTGCAGAGTGTCTAGTAGCCATAATTTAAGTATTAGTAGCAGAAACTTGGTTACTTTGTAGGTACCGTTTTTTCATTATTGATATTGCTGTTCGATAATCTGATCTATCCACAAAAACAGAAGTATACTTCTTTGCTAATAATGACATTGTTCCATCCGGTAAGATCTAGTGGTTCAAAATTAGGAGAAACTTAAGATGTGACATGCATGGTTGTTCCAAAAATTATTGAAATTAAGTTTGAATGGTACCCCATTCTAAATTATAAGTCATTCCAACCTTCTTTGAAAGTAAAAACATCTCAAGTTTGACCAAAATTATAGAGAGAATTACAACAATTTATGACATCAAAGAGGTACAATATGAAAATATAATTAATGAAGAATCTAATGATACTTATTTGTATATCATAAATGTTATTATTTTATTATATAAATTTAATCAAACTTGAGATGATTTGACTCTCCAAAAAGTTAGAATGACGTGTAATTTGGGATGAGGGAGTATAATGGTACTTTGAGTTGTTTGAGCCGACCTGACCCAAACAAGCCCACAACCCACAACTTCAAAGATCAAGGCGATGATTCCCTGAGAATGGAATCGCTTTGGCTTCTTAGATGTGCAGTGGCAGAACCACGGGGACAACAGGGGCCGTGCCCAACTTTTTTAATACCCCCTATAAATATTCCAATTTACAGTAGAACAAGGCATCAATTCATCTATTTTTTTATCATAATATTGTGATTTTTGTTATAAATACTAACTACATATGTAAAAAAATATTGGAAAAGTTGTTGGGACATATAATTATGTATATATTTATCACACTTAGATATGTCATTATATTTGTTCGGTCTCCCTTAATCAAAATTGTTCGTTCTGCCACTGCAAATGCGTGTTTCCTCAAGTTTTCACGGGACAAAGAAAAGGGCCGACAATTAGATTTAATGACCGGAGTAAAAGGTACTGCTAAAATAGCCACAATTACAATTTTTTTTAAATGACCAATTGACTGAAAATAATTTTGTAGGGATGCATTACCGGTTCCTACCAAACAAAGTATCAAAACTCAATTTTCTTATTTTTGAAGTAAAACTATGCATTACATAGTATATAGTAGCTTATATGAATTGTGCAGTTTAGGTGACTGGGAGACAATAAATTTTCATGTGTTTGAAAATTAGGGAATACGCTAATTATTATTAACTATAATGATCAATCTCAATCGTGTTTTTTGTCATGGTACATAGTTCGTTTTTCTAGAGAGTATAGGTGATCACTGGACTATATATTTTATTAGAAGTTGCACAATTTTACAGTACCCATATACTTCCATTCAACCAAACTATTAAAAATCTTTATAAAAAATATACTCACTACACTTTAAAACATACAAGACCACCTTTAACTTTTTGGTTAAACTTTGAGAAACAATCTTTAAACTAATTAAGTAGCATATATAGGGATCTACATCACAAACAAGCTAGCCAATCACTTCATTCTGAAAAGCAAACGTTTCGGGCACTTACAATAAAGAAGCCAAACATTATACAGTACTCGTAATCATCACAAATTGTCATCCTAGTGATTATTATCAAATGGGAAATACCATACAACACAAACGTACTACTTTAATTAAGTCCATCGATTGGTGGCGCCAACCACCATGGATTTCTCCTGTTTGCCTTCAGTCAGCCGTGGTGGCATGGCGGATTCTGTGGGCTAAAACTCCCGCAGGAGTGATCTGCACCTTTCTGCTGCAGGTACAGGTGTTTGATAGACTGTATGACAGGATGGTAACCGGAGGTGGCCTCGCCGGCCCATGTATCGCCTTCAAGCCGCCGCGCTGACGACGATCCCGAAGATGCCAGCAGCATTATCAGCACTACAACCATCAGGGAGAAAACGAACCTGGTCATCATGGCCATCTACGAATTGTGTGCTCCTGCTGCAAGCTCTGATAGTCTGATGATTGGAGAGTGGAGAGGCAAAATTTGCACTACTGCGCTTAAGTTATCTATCGGCCTGTCGTTAGCTATATATCGATCGACAGGTTTTCTGCTCGATATATGTGATGAGATTTGAGATGAATGTCGGGTGATCTGCACAGGCATATATAGGAGCTTTAAAGATTTGTGAAAACTCCAAGCGAGCTGGCTCCATCGTTATTTACGTGTGTGTGACTAAACACAGTGAGTTTTAACTGAGAGCGCGAGCTACTAATTAGTTAAGTTCTCCTGCGGTGTTCCCACCTCCCAAGGGAAAACGATCCTCGCAAGTCGTAGTTTCGGGCCTTTCGGCTGACATACGGTGGGCGTGAAACGTACTACCACCGTACCATGCATTCACGTCATGGCCGGGCCGGGCCTGGTCGGTACACGACGGTCACCGTTGTGCATGCACGTGGTTGCTTGCTAGGACGCTAAGCAAAGTTGGTGACACTATAGCTCCGTGACTACACAAATGTTTTTTTTACGTACGTCTCCCTCTTGTTTTAGAGGCTGTTCACTAAGCAAATTATCTCTAACTAAGGTTAAAAGACATGATAGCTTACGAACCATATCTAGAAATCCACTATTTCTAAATGCGGTTCACTTGGTAAACTGTTCCTAGAAATACTTCATATAAAATAACGTCTCTGGGGCATGCTCATATCGCCCCACAGCCCCCCATGGTCCCTATCGTGTCGCCCGTCCATGTTGGAGCTCTTTGTTGTGTCTACTGCATATGTATGCCTCATGTCCATCTTCGCAGTGATTTCTCCTACCGCAACGGTTGCTTGAGTCATCCTATCAAGCGGATATTATACCGACATTGTTCGGCTTTCCTGGCGGATGCTTTGACATTACCGTTGTGTGTCTCTTCCCCCGACAGATACATGACCGCCCTTGATCTCTTCGCTGATAGA
This sequence comes from Miscanthus floridulus, assembly GCF_019320115.1. NCBI lineage: Eukaryota > Viridiplantae > Streptophyta > Magnoliopsida > Poales > Poaceae > Miscanthus > Miscanthus floridulus. The sequence goes on along the minus strand of NC_089586.1, from coordinate 116,765,076 downwards.
TGCTTGGCTGCCGATGTCGTGTCGGTCTCTTCGCTTGCGGATGCTTTGTTACTAAGACCATGTTGGCTATTCCATGGTGTATGCTTTGCTACCAAAGTCGCTCGGTCTCTTCTCTATGCTTTATCATCGTTGCTGCTGGAAGTTTTAAAGGTTTGTGAAAACTCCAAGCAAGCTAGCTCGATCGTTAATTTACGTGTGTGTGTGTGACTAAACATAGTGCGTTTAACTGAGCGCACGAGCTAATTACGACAAGTTTAATTTAAAGCGGCTTCAAGTTCTACTGCGGTGTTCCCACTTCCCAAGGGAAAACGGCCCTCGCAAAACATACGAAAGTAGTTTCTGCTGGCTTACCATGGGCGTGAAACGTACTACAACGGTGCCACCATGCATTCAAATCAGTGCCGGGCCTGGTCGATACATGACGGTCATCGTCGTTGTGCATGCACATAGTTGCTTGCTAGGTCACCGAGCAAAGTTTGTGACACCGTACCTCCCTAAGCAACACAGTACTACACAAATGATTTTTGTGTATGCCTCCTATTTCTATAAAAATTATTCACGTAGCAACAATTTCTAACTAGATTGAAAAACGGTATAGCTTACGACCACCTTTGGAAATCCACTATTTCTAGGAACGGCTGTCATAAGGGAATCGTCACTAAAAAATAATTTATAGAGGTGATACTCTACGACATCACCACTGTAGAAGCATTATTATATAGAGAGCTCATTTGGGGGTGAGGGCGGGGGGGGGGGGGGGGGGGGCCATGATTGTTAAGGACCAGTTTGTCGGGGCTTCGGTTGTGGCTCCTCTCATGAAGTTGAAGCCAATTAAGAAAAATGTTTTGCAAAAACGGCTCTGAGCTGAAGCTGTTTTGAAAATGTTTGATAAAAACGGCTCTAGTGGTGTTTTTGTTATAATTTATACTAAATTTATGAGGAGAAGCCATGTTTTCAAGGCTCCGTCTACCTAGTAGGAAAATGGCTCCGACTTCTCTTGGCTTTTTCACCAGAGGTGTTTTCTTAGATGTGAAGGGGACCGTGACGCCTAAGAGGGGGTTGAATTAGATAACTTAAAAATTCTAACTCTAAACTATGGTCTCTTTTTCTAACCCTAGAAAAACCTATGCAATAGATAAACTATCTAAATGTGCAACTATGGTTTTGCTAGTGTGTTGCTATCTCTACCGCAAAAGAAGTAATACGACCAATGTAAATGCGGAAGCTAAAGAGCAAGGTAGAGATATGCAAACTCCCATCGACGACTCCGGTATTTTTACCGAGGTATCGAGAAGCGCGCAAGCTTCCCCCTAGTCCTTGTTGGAGCCCCTCGCAAGGGCCAAGCACCCGATCTGGTAACTCCGTGGATAGCCTCGGGCCTTCCCCACGCACAAGTGGGTCTCCGACATGCCTTCTATCAAGCCTCTCCCGGATGCTCCCCGCCAACTTCAGTATCAAGCTTTTGGTCAAAACGCCACGGGCCTTGTTCCCTCCGGTACAAGGTGGTGGCCACACCACAAACGCAGTTGGTGTGATCTCGCAAGACTACAAGCCCCTCCGATGTACAACAATAGTGCGCGCAAGCACCGAGTGGTAAGAGGTATGTAAATCTCACTAAACACTAGGCCTAAACCTAGAGCAAGCGCATAAGCGGTGGTCTAATCAACCTAAGCACTTCGCAAAGTACCTACGCTAATCACCTAATGAATCACTAAGCACTATACAAGTGAAGATCACTAAAATGGTGTATCAACACCCTTGATATGTTTCCTCAGCTCCACACACTTCAAATGGCCGGTTGGCGGGTCTATTTATAAGCCCCACTGAGAAAGTAGCCGTTGGAGATGAAATCCCGCTTTTCTGCTACTGACCGAACGCTGAGGTCGTTTTGATCGGACACGTCCGGTCGTCCCGACCATTGGAGCCGCGATCCACTTATCGGACGCTGTCAGCGTCCGGTCACATGCCACCGGACGCGTCCGGTCGCATTTTCGCCGCTTTGGAACCTCTCTGTACTCGATCGGACTCTGATGTCCTGCGTCTGGTCCAGCGTCCGATCACTACTTCTGCCAAGCCTCTTGATCGGGCGTCCGGTCACTAGGCTACCAGCGTCCGGTCCAGCGTCTGGTCACTTCTGTGAGCTTGTTTCTTCGCAATCTTGCATACGGCTTGGTTCCTATCTTCATGCTTGGACTTTGCTTGATATCTTGGGTCTTCTTTTGTGCTTCTAAGGTCTTACTTATGGTGTTGATCATCGGATCATCATGTCGCCTTTGTCCAAGTCACGTCTTGCATCCAATTGAACTATAAAACAATCACTTACAAATTCATTAGTCCAATTTGGTTGTATTGATCATCAAACACCAAAATCCAAAGTAAATGGGCCAAGAGTCCATTTTTTTTACAATCTCTCCCTTTTTGGTGATTGATGACCACACGACTAAAACAAGCAAATAATAAAAATTTGGGATTTAAAAAACTATCTACTTGCTAGGATGCAATGCAAGGGGCAAGGTTATATGATGCTAAAAGATACTACTTGTAAGACTAGATAAGAGGTATGCAAACCTCACTAAACACTAGACCTAAACCTAGAGCAAGCCATAAGCGGTGGTCTAATCAACCTAAGCACTTCGTAAAGTACCTACGCTAATCACATAATGAATCACTAAGCACTATGTAAGTGGAGATCACTAAAATGGTGTATCAATACCCTTGATATTTTTTCTCAGCTCCACACACTTCAAATGGCCGGTTGGGGGGTCTATTTATAAGCCCCACTAAGAAAGTAGTCGTTGGGGATAAAATCCCGCTTTTCTGCTACTGACCAGACGCTGAGGTCATCCTGATTGGACGCGTCTAGTCATCCCGACCGTTGGAGCCGTGATTCACTCATCGGACGCTGCCAGCGTCCGGTCATATGCCACCGGACGCGTCCGGTCGCATTTTCGCCGCTCTGGAACCACTCTGTACTCGACCGGGCTCTGTTGTCCTACGTCCGGTCTAGCGTCCGGTCACTGCTTCTGCCGAGCCTCTTGATCGGGCGTCTGGTCACTGGGCTACCAGCGTTCGGTCACTTCTGTGAGCTCATTTTTCGCGATCTTGCGTACGGCTTGGTTCCTATCTTCATGCTTGGACTTTGCTTGATATCTTGGGTCTTCTTTTGTGCTTCTAAGGTCTTGCTTATGGTGTTGATCATCAGATCATCATGCCGCCTTCGTCCAAGTCACGTCTTGCATCCTATTGAACTATAAAACAATCACTTGCAAATTCATTAGTCCAATTTGGTTCTGTTGACCATCAAACACCAAAATCCAAAGTAAATGGGTCAAGGGTCCATTTTCCTTACAATCTCCCCCTTTTTGGTGATTGATGACAACACGACTAAAACAAGCAAATAATAAAAATTTGGAATTTAAAAAACTATCTACTTGCTAGGATGCAATGCAAGGGGCAATGTTATATAATGCTAAAAGATACTACTTGTAAGACTAAAAGATACTACATAAAAACTTATCTTGCCCTTGCAAATGTCCCCATGTGGCATTATGGATTTAAGCCTTGCTTCCTACAAATTCTTCTCATTACATAGACGAATCCATAATCCACTATTCTCCCTTTCTCGGACTATTACCACTTGTAAATTATTAATGCCTGCTTTTGGTCCTTTAAATTCTCCCCCTTTGGAATCAAACACCGAAAAGAAAGACATTAGTAGCACAAGGGAGGGTCAAACTTTGTGATCCTCTGAGTGTAGAGTGGAATAGGTCACAAAATTTGACTCTCACATTATATAGATTAATCTCCCCCTAAATATATGCATACATATGGTAGAAGACAAAGTATATGCATAATTAGCAAATTATTGTTCAAGAGAATTTAATCTATATAATGTATGGAGAAAGCATATAAATATCAACATAAAATCAACAAGATAATATCGGTTTAGAAATACCACATGTGGAAACAAATTTGATTTCTACCACTTGCAATAGGTGGTGAATATTTGAAGTATGATGCTTAACTCCGGGGACTCCATTTTCCTTGCAATGAGACTACTACACACATGATAAGCTTGAAAAGGTGTTAGTTTCAAAGCATCCAACTTGTAGAGTAACCTCCCTCTAAATTTATGCACACAAGTGTGGAATACTTGTAGGAAACATGCACATTGATTTTAGAATAAAAAATACCACTTGAAAGATGACATCACATGAATGTGAGAGTCATTTTTGAAGGCAATATTCAGGAGAAATTATCTACAATTTGGACATTGACACATATTAGATGAACAATTATAATACAAGCTACATGTTGTGCTCCTAAATAATTTAAAACCATGTAGGTTTTCTCCAAGGGTTAAGAATGAAACCGAGCAAGCCTAGCATAAGATATACCTAGTGTATGCATGACAAAAGATATAAGCATGCAAATGCAAACATATGCATAAAAAGTAACTAGATGCTTAAAGATATCAATTTGTAAGAAATACTATTTGTAGGAAATACAAATTGATACTACTTGAAGGAAATTGAATCTAGTTACCTAATATGAAAAGGGGAATTTGGGTCTATAATATTCACTAACCCACTTGGCAATTATTTTGTCCATCATGATGCACCCCATGAAATGCACCCATACTTTACCAAGTCTCCAAATTCCTCGAGGTCCATTGGACTTCTCACTTTCCTTTCGGGATCCAAACCTTCTTGGTGCTCTTCATGCTGGAAATGATTTCCTTTGGCACCCAAAAGCGTTTGACCCCATTGTTGGCTTGCTTGTTCACCTTGATGGCCACCACCTTGTCATTTTTCTTCTTCTTCAAAAGATAAGGTGCGGAGACCTTCTTATCCACCTTGTTGGCGTAGGTGTTGGAGAGCTTGCTTGTTTGCTTATTCTCTTTATTCTTTGCTTCTCCCCCATTCTTCACCTTGCACTCATAAGACTTGTGACCTTCCTTGTGGCACACGTAGCAAACCACAGTTTGTCCTTCATCAAGCTTCTTCACTCTCTTGATGGTGTTATCTTGATGAAGTTGGGCTTGCTTCACCTTACCTTTTACTTGAGTCAAGTCCTTGGTAAGGCGAGCTACTTCTTGCTTGAGTTGCTCATTCTCTTTTGCAACCTCTTGTGTGCATGTATCTACAACAGCTTTCTCAACATAAACTTGGTTGCACAAAGATGAGTCTAAACATAAATCAATAGAGGAGATAGAGGCATCCTTTTTAGACATGTTAAAGATATAATTTTTCTTTTTACATGCCTTGGTGGGGGTTGTACTAACGGCTTTAAGATTAGCAACTTTATTAGTTAGCTCATCACAATGTTTGCACATGATTTCCATTTTAGCAAGCAAACTTTTATAAGCATCTTGTGAGCTAGCTAACTTTTCTTTTAATTTTTTATTTTTCTTTACAAGTTGCTCATCATTGATTGTGCATGCATTTATTGTTGCACTAGCCTTAAGTTGCTCAATTTTAGTAGATAGTTCAACATTGAGATTAGTAAAATTCTCATATTATTCAAGCAAAGTTTTGTATGCTTCTTGTGAACTATCTAGCTTTTCTTTTAATTTTTTGAGCTTCTTTTGTTGACTAGTACAAACTTTAGCATAATTAAGATTTTGTTGCACAATTTCATCATAAGAAGGTATTTCATCATCACTCTCACTAGAGGATGAGCTTTCGTTACCTCGTGCCATAAGGCACATACAAGAAGAGCTTGATGATGAGTGCTTGCGTCCTTGCCTCTTGTGATGGTGTTCTTCTTCACTTGAAGAATCATCCCATGACCTTATTGATGTAAGGGCTTGGTTCTTGCATGCCTTCTTCTTCATCTTGGGTGTGGTTTGGATAAACTTCCACAAAGTGTCCCAACTCGCCGTATCCATAACATTCTCTCTTTCTTTGCTCATTTATTTGATTAGTGAAGATGATATCTTGGATTTGGATAAGTACACCCTTGACATTGAGCCTTTGGATCATCTTCTCCACCTTGTTGATAAGTTTGATCGATTCTTCATCAAGGTCGGAGGTGGAGGAGGAAGATTGATCATCATCACTTGAATCATCATCATCATCATCATTATCCTTATATTCTTCTTCATCTTCACTCGAGGAGCTTGAGCTTGAGCTTGTCTCAACTTGCTTGCCCTTCATCTTCTTTTTCTCGCTACATGCGAGAGCTTTGCCTTTGCTTGATGAAGAGGCTTCTTCTTGACCCATCTTACATGACATTTCAAATGCCACTATCTTGCCAATGACTATGCCCAGGGTCATAGTGCTCAAGTCCTCCATGTTGTGAAGGATGGTGATGACGCTTGCATATTTCTTTTGTGGTAGCACGGAGATGATCTTCCTCACGATGTCCGCATCATCTAGCTTTGTTAATCCTATTGAATGAAGCTCATTGATAATTAGATTTAATCGAGAATACATATCATGAACGAGCTCATCATCATTCATTGTAAATGAATCATAATTTTGTTTAGCTAGACAATATTTTTGCTCACGGACATTAGATGTGCCGTCATGGAGCTCTTGAAGTTTTAACCAAATTTCATGTGTCGTATTTAAAGTGAACACTTGGTTAAACACATCCATGCTAAAAGATTCAAACAAGCAATTCTTAGCTCTAGCATTGAAATGTATTTCCTTTTCTTTACTCTTTGTGGGTTTATCTGGATTCTTAATGGGTTTCATCCCATCACGAGTGACTCTTCAAACTCTCAAATCAACCGCCTTAAGATAGCAAGCCATTCTAGCTTTATAATAGGGAAAGTTAGTGCCGTCAAAAGTGCGGAGGCCTAGAGGTATCCATCCCAACTACTCTAAATAGCGTCGGCTCAACAGCGGTTAAGCCAAAGGTCCAAATTGAGCCAACCGGCTCTTATACCAATTGAAGGGGACCATAACACCTAAGAGGAGGGAGGTGAATTAGGCAACTTAAAAATTCTAACTCTAAACTATGGCCTCTTTTTCTAACCCTAGCAAAACCTATGCAATAGATAAACTATCTAAATGTGTAACTACGGTTTTGCTAGTGTGTTGCTATCTCTACCGCAAAAGAAGTAATACGACCAATGTAAATGCGGAAGCTAAAGAGTAAGGTAGAGATATGCAAACTCTCGTCGACGACTCTGGTATTTTTACCGAGGTATCGAGAAGCGCGCAAGCTTCCCCCTAGTCCTCGTTGGAGCCCCTCACAAGGAATCCCTCGCAAGGGCCAAGATCCCAGTCGGGTAACTCCGTGGATAGCCTCGGACCTTCCCCACGCGCAAGTGGGTCTCCGACGTGTCTTCCGGCAAGCTTCTCCCAGATGCTCCTCGCCATCTTCACTATCAAGCTTCCGACCAAAACGCCGCGGGCCTTGTTCCCTCCGGTACACGGTGGCGCCCACACCACAAACACGGTTGGTGTGATCTTGCAAGACTACAAGCCCCCTCCGATGTACAACAATGGTGCGCGCAAGCACCAAGTGGTAAGAGGTATGCAAACCTCACTAAACACTAGGCCTAAACCTAGAGCAAGCGCATAAGCGGTGGTCTAATCAATCTAAGCACTTCGCAAAGTACCTACGTTATCACCTAATGAATCACTAAGCACTATGCAAGTGGAGATCACTAAAATGGTGTATCAACACCCTTGATATGTTTCCTCAGCTCCACACACTTCAAATGGCCGGTTGGGGGGGGGGTCTATTTATAAGCCCCACTGAGAAAGTAGCCGTTGGGGACGAAATCCTGCTTTTCTGCTACTGATCGGATGCTGAGGTCGTCCTAATCGGACGCGTCCGGTCGTCCTGACCGTTGGAGCCGCGATCCACTGATCGGACGTTGCCAGCGTCCGGTCACATGTCACCAGACGCGTCCGGTCGCATTTTCACTGCTCTGGAATCTCTCTGTACTCGACTAGACTCTGGTGTCCTGCGTTCGGTCGATTTGCCGCTAGGGTCCAGTCACTGCTTCTATCGAGCCTCTTGATCGGACGTCCGATCATTATGCTACCAGCGTCCGGTCACTTCTGTGAGCTCGTTTCTTCGCGATCTTGTGTATGGCTTGGTTCCTATCTTTATGCTTGGACTTTGCTTGATATCTTGGGTCTTCTTTTGTGCTTCTAAGGTCTTGCTTATGGTGTTGATCATCGGATCATCACGTCGTCTTCGTACAAGTCACGTCTTGCATCCTATTGAACTATAAAACAATCACTTGTAAATTCATTAGTCTAATTTAGTTGTGTTGATCATCAAACACCAAAATCCAAAGTAAATAGGTCAAGGGTCCATTTTCCTTACAAGATGGTCATTTGTCAAGGCTTTGGCTGAGGCAACCGGGGCCACTCTAGAAGATCTACCAAACAAGGCCTAAGTTTTCATTTTTTTTGTATCAATATAGGCCAGATTTTTGCCTAACTTACTTGCACTCACATGATTCTCTAGTTATTTCGTCAAGATTTCTTGCCTACTCTTATAGTATTTATATGGGGTTGTCCATGAATGGGATGTTTATAGACCTAGATCTACATACATGTAGTCATGCATGGACAGGGGGAGGGATAGGGGGATCTTTGTTTGTGAGAAATAGAAATAAAGTGTTTCTCTAGGTAATTAATTTACAATTTGATTTTTGGCTTTAAATGGAAATATTATTTTGATGCAATAATTATATGTTTTGGTTGAGGCTACATATGGATAGGTCATAGATGTAAGTGAAACAAAGGCCTTGTATCTCTTTTATCTAAGGGCCTGTTTAGAATCCAAAAAATTTTGCGCAGTACCCATCACATCGAATCTTGCGGCACATGCATGGAGTACTAAATGTAGACGAAAAAAAACTAATTACACAGTTGGTCGAGAAATCGCGAGACGAAACTTTTAAACCTAATTAGTCCATAATTAAACACTAATTACCAAATACAAACGAAATGCTACAGTGAGCCAAAATCCAAAAAATTTTGGATCTAAACGGGACCTAAGATGGGGACAAATTTATTGAAACCGCCAAAAATCGTATGTTGATTAAGCAGACAAAGGCTGTATATTGACCAAACTATGACTGCAAACACCACATAGTATGGCAAGATTCGAATATGATAACATCACACTTGGTCAGGTGACGTTTCATTGAGAATACTATACGATTTGGCTCCATGAGAGAGAGATACATTAATTGAAACAAGCAACCAAGAAACCATTGCATGTGAAGTAGAAGCAGGTACAGACGGGTCGTTAAAGAGTTTTTAGAATGTCACTCATGTCATGACGGATGATGGTAGCGATGATGATGGGCACTAGCACAGAAAGGATTTTTAGATCAGCGAGCACCCCGGCCGCTTTATACGAGGAGTCAAAGGTTGTCTCGAAGTGCTGAGCAACATGTATCGGCTGCCAGTCGATCGCATGACGGATCAGGTGTACGCACACTACTACAGAATGGACCTGTTGTCCCGGGCAGTAACAGCCTTTAGTCCCGGTTACCGCGCCGGGACAACGATCCCGGGACTAAAGGTGGAACCTTCAGTCCCGGGTCATCGAGCCGGGATTAAAGAGGGACCTTTAGTCCCGGTTGGTAACACCAACCGGGACTAAAGGCCCTCCAGCCGAGCGAACCTGGCGCACCCTTTAGTCCCGGTTGGGGTTACCAACCGGGACTAATGGTTCACCCTTTAGTCCCGGTTGGTAACCCCAACCGGGACTAAAGGTTCCTTTTCTTTTTCTTTTTTTTTGTTTAACTTGTTTTCAGTTCAGTTACACGTATTTGTTTAATATATAATATGTTTTTATGTACGTATTCTACGTTGCTAATATAAATACACGCATGCATATAATTACATCTAATTCTCATCTTGAGCATTATTATATTCGAATAAAGTATGAAACTATATATATATTATATATATATATATATGTATATATACAACACTTTCATAATCTTGTTCTCGAAAATAACGATATCAATAAACATTTAATTTACATCATTTATTCCTTAAGATCAAAGTAGAACTCGCCGTTGGGATTTAGCACTTTTTCTAGAAGATATCCTGCTATTGACTCTTGAACTGCTTTCAGATGGTCTTTTTACATGACCCTTCGTTTCAACCATTCAGTCTTGCATTTGAAATAAAAGGAAAAGTATTAATACATATATATGTATATATATTCATTTAAAAATAAATAAAAATTGATATATACGTACTCTGAGGACATCTTCAGGAGTTCTTCTTATGTGCGCAGTGATAAATTCACAAACGTAGTATCCACACAAGTTATTACCTGGTTCCTGCCGCAAACACCACTGTACGAGAAGAAGATTATTCTCATCATCTCACACGTAAATTGAAGTACGATATAGTAATTAAACACGTGGGGAAGTGTATATAGTACAACTTACTGGTATTTCAACTACATTAAGTGGTGCCTTGCAATCCTTGCGATGTTGCCAAATAAACTCTTTCCAAACCCTGTGCGACCAATAATGTACGATCGTTAATAAATTATGGCAAAGTCTATTCAATAATAGTTGTGCGCGAGAGATCGAAATTACCCCTGGATAATGTCTATCATATCTTGGTATAGTGCCCGTTCTTTTCTCAACGAGTCAAAGATTAGTAACCGACTTGAGTTTAACTCAATGACAATGAGTATCCAGTGAAAACTGCATTGGTTTATACACACACGTACATGCATATAAGTTGTATTGATATTACATAAAATGTGTAGACTACATTATTATTAACACTTACTCAAAGTTGTACGGGAAAAGTATTGTTGTCTTGTCGTGCTGCTTCACGAAGAACTTCATGATATTCGTCTGTGCTTCAGATACCCAGTGGTCCTTGACAATAATATCGGTTTTGAATACGATATAAGGATCAATGAAGCCAACACTGGTGTCTTGTATTCTTTGGAGCTCTGACATATGGAATCTATATATAAATATAAGTTACATGTGAGGATAATTATATACACGTACGCATGGAAGTGAGTTTATTAAATAAAAGTAAGAATCACTTACAAACAAAAGGAGCTCATGATTGATTTGTCCAGAGCGTCCAAGTGGAATAGTTGATGCAATTCTTCGAAACTAATATGTAAGATGTCATCGCCACGGAAGTAATGATGGTCTCTAAATCTGACAAAGATCCACTGCTCACCCCTGCCACACGCCTGCATGTACCACTTGTTGAGCAAGTACATTTGCGTACCCAATTCATTCAGAGCCGCAGGGTTGTATAGACTTTTGCCATATTTATAAGTCTTCCAGGTATCAACTTCCAGGTTCTGGATTGGAGCTTTGCCCGTCAATTGATCCAAGGTTAAACCAGTATCTTTAAAAAAAAGCATTAAGGGCTTGAACTGACACTTCTCCAGAGTTGTCTGGTCGATAGACTTCTATGTTGGAACCATATTCATTAGCAACAACAAGATTTTGCATTGGTTGCTTCTGTTGTCCGAGCTGTGGGACATCCTTCCCTGATGCTCTTTTCCTTTTCTTATCTGCATCATGTGACTTCACGAGGGAGCGGTCATAGTCTGATAGTGGCGAAGGCTTACGAAGTTCAATCATCTTTTTCTTGTGAGCATCGACCTTCTACCTCAGCACATCTCGTGGTATGTAAAAGTACGGCTTCTCCTTAAGCTTTGCTTGACTCTTGTTTTTGATATCTATAAAAAAATCTTTTACTTTTTTGTCTTCTTCAGCTGCTATTTGCTCATCAGTCTTTTCAGGAAGTATTTCTTGAGAAATAACTCTTTTTCTTGGGGTCTTCTTTGCCGCCGGGACCTTAGACGTCTTTGTAGTGCGTCGCTGTGGAGGGGGTGGGGGCGGTGTTGGAGATCGGCGTGGAGGCGATGAGGCCAGTGTTGGTGGAGACCGGCGTGGAGACGTTGGAGATCGTTGTGGAGGCGGTGGGGCCGGTGTAGGAGTTGGAGATCGTTGTGGAGGCGATGGGGCCGGTGTAGGAGTTGGAGATCGTTGTGGAGGCGATGGGGCCGGTGTAGGAGTTGGCGATCGCCGTGGGGATGAAGTCGTCTCGCCCCCCGCGACGCTGTGATGAGATGGGGAATGAATGATTAGGCTAGGCTGGGGAGAGACCCTGCTATAAAAACAATTTGTGTGTCAATTATTTTTGAAGCCAATAGAAAATTAATGGAAAATAATATTTCATTCACTTTCATTCGTACCTAGGGTGAGGTAGGGGAAGCGGTGGCGCCCCAGGAATGATGATGAAGCGTTTGCGCCATTGAATAAATGGCTTCTCTGTTTCTCCTAGTGTCTTCTCCCCATCACCGCCTTCAATGTCAAGAGGAACATTGCTGTAACCTTTGAGCACTCTATCGACCGAGACGCTAGCATATCCAGGTTGAATAACTGACCCATGGATTCTTGGTGTCTTCGTTCGGTCTATTGGAGATACAACCCCGACAGCCACCATGATTGATGCATTACCATCTGGAATGTGCAGCTCACATTTTGTTAGAGGCTCGGTAATGTCATCAACAGGGAAGCGCAACCCAGCGTCGTCTTGAATAACTGGCAGCTCCGTAGAAGCACAACTGCTTTTCATCTGACCAACGGGGCTAATGGTGACTCCCGGCGTTGATTGCGATTGCATTTGACTCATTGCTAGCTGCACTTGCCTCTTGATCTCCTCCTGCATTCTTGCCTCAAGAGATTTTTCTCGTTCACGTGATTCAAGCAATGCTTGTCGTGACTCATCAACAAATTGCTCCAATGCACGAATTCGTTCTGCCTCCTCATCCTTCTTTCTCTGGCGGCTTCTGTAGGTATCCTTGTCTGCTGGGAATGCGTGTAGCCACGGAACCGCCCCATAGCCTCTTGTTCGACCACCGTGTTTGGGATTCTCTAGGGCATATGTTAATTCATCATTCTCTCTGTTGGGCTTGAAAACACCACTATCAGCTTCTTCCCTAGCACGAGCTAGTCTCTGTGTTGCTCTCTCAATTTTTTGGCCGAAAATTAGCTTGCCAGTGTCTGGGTCTAGGCTTCCCCCATGAGCGTAGAACCAATTCTTCGCGCGTTGAGGCCAGTTCTTTTCTATTGTTTCAGGTATGATTCCCTTGGCAGTAATCTCTGCTTCTAGGTTCTGCCACTTGGGAATAGCACTCCTATAACCACCTGATCCCATGCGATGATGGTATTGCTTCTGTCGGGCATTCTGCCGATTCCTCATCACACGTTCCTCACTGTCTTGAGATGTCTTGTATTCTACGAAGGCATCCCAATGGGACTCCAACTTGACAAACGCCTTAGCATTGAAATTCGGCGTAGCATTCTTCAAGATAAACTTTTTATACAATGTCTTCTTCCAACTCTGGAACAATGTTGCCATCTTCTTCATTGTCCAATCCCTCACTAGCTCCTTCAAAGCATCATCTGCTTGTAATGTGAAATGCTGAGTGATATCTCTCCAAGCTAGGTTCTTATTACGATCAGATACAAAACTAACATTAGGAGCGGATATCTTCTGCTTCCATTCACGAGCACTAACTGGGATCCTATCCCTTACAATGAACCCACATTGATTGACATATGTCTGAGCATGTGGTCCCAATGGTTTGCCGGTGTCGGTGTCGAATTCTGATATTATGAAACGGCCCTCTAATGGCTTTTTTGGCCCTCGGACTTTCCTACTTTTGTCGGTGGTTGATGTAGATCCAGAGACCGGGTACATGAGTAGAAACACAACGATTAACAACAAATATACGTACGCATGCATCTATAAGAGATGATAGATAATCGAATATACCTCGCCAGTATTTTCTTGCGCGATAATTTGTTGATCTTCAACCACCGGCATATTCAGGATATCCTCATAATCAGCAAAGTACTGACTCGTGTCATCTACATCCACATTGGTGCCGGCGTTGATAATATCCGCCATTATGTCATCACTCAAGTTATCATCCGGAGCAGCCATTTGTATCTTCAAGATAACACATAGATAGAATTATTATGGTACATAACATAAGTACATGTGATAACACATATAGAATTACTAAATCCAATTAAATATAATAACACATAATATTTCATAAGGATAAACAATAATAAGGTATAGGCTTTGGAATCGAATCAAAAACACTTTCGATCCAAAAACATGGAAATAAGTACATGTATATATATACACATAGAATGATACAATATATTTTCTCTCTCTCTCAACACATAGAAATAAGTGCATATGTCTATATCTCTAGATATGCATGTGATAACACATAGAATGTCTCTCTAGATACAATTTTCTCTCTCTCTCAACACATAAAAATAAGTACATGTATATATACATATAGAAATAATTAATTAAGTACCATATGTATACATATAGAATCTCTCTCTAGATATATATATATATATAGAGATAGAATATATAATTACTAAATCCAATTAAATAAATCTAACATGAAATTAGATAAACTAGTAATAGATAATACATTTTAATCTAACATATATCAAAAACTATAATAAAAAACTATCTAAAAAAACTATCTAAATAAGTACTAATTAAAATTTAATACATTTTAATCTAACATATATCAAATACTATAATAAAAAACTATCTAAATAAAGTACTAATTAAATTTTAATACATTTAAATCTAACATATATCAAAAACTACTAATTAAATCTAACATTTTAATCTAATATTGGCCGGCCGAGAGCAAGCTAAGCTCTAGCAGGCTGTGGATCGAGGCGGATGGCGCGGGCCGGCAGGGCGTGCTGGCCGGCCACGCACGGGGCCGAGCTGAGCACCTCGATCGCGCGAGGACGACGTACGGCGCCGGAGACGGCGGGGCTCGACGACGAGGCCGCCGGGCGCGCGGGAAGCGGTCGACGGAGGGGGCTCGGGTGCGGGCAGAGACGGGGCCGGGCGAATGGCGCGGCCGGGCGGGGCTAGGGCGACGGAGGCGAGATCGAAGATGGCGGTGGTGGCGGCGATGATCGACGTGTAGATCGAAAGGTAGAAGATGAAACCGTTCGATATATATAGGCCGGGACCCTTTAGTCCCGGCTAGTAACACCAACCGGGACTAAAAACCCTTTAGTCCCGGCTTGTATTACCAGCCGGGACTAAAGGCCCAACCCTTTAGTCCCGGCTCTCCTTACAAGCCGGGACTAAAGGGTTTTTAGTCCCGGTTGGTGTTACTAGCCGGGACTAAAAGTATTTTGGGCGGGCACCGAAATTGCCGCTCACCCTTTAGTCCCGGTTCTTGGTCTGGGCCGGGACTGAAGGCACCGAAAATTTTGGCAACCCGCCAGCGTAATTGGAAAGACCTGGGATTTTGATTTTGTTTAATACTAGGTTAATCAATTAATTCCATAGCAACTTCAATACTTTGCAATATTTATTTTAAAAAATTCTATTGATTAACTAATTATTTATTGTAAATAGGAAAATTTTGTAACCTATAGTTTTTAATTTCTTTTATGAATATAGAATATAAATGTTACTAATACTAAGTATTTTGTTAATGCAAAAATATATTTGTAACTTAAAATTAATAAAACTAATATTATTCGATAGGAAATTTATTATCACATTATTGTAACGTCAATGTTTCAATTTTTTCTCGGTTTTTGACCAAAATTGACAGGAAATTTTTGTTAAACCTATAAAAATAAAGAAAATATAGTATTTTTTGTTGTACAACTTTTTCAAATGAAAAAATGGCCTATATAAGGATTGTTGTTTTTTCAATTCGACCAAAATTAACAAACTTGGTATTCAAAACTTTTCAATTCGAAGTCATTTAGAGTCCATAATATTAGGGTCAAAGTGTTGTTTTTTCATTTGACCAAATTTGACTTGGTCAAACTTGCTCAAATGAGACACTAAATGACCTCAGATGAAAAAACTCTGAATACCAAGTTTGATCATCTTAGCAAGATCTACAATTGTTACATAGATCATTTTCCCATTTGAGAAATTTTTATCAAACACTAGTCACAATTTTCCTTATCTCTTATAGACTTTCTAAAACTATGTCACACACTTGTGAAAATTGAACTACATTTTGTTCAAGCTTTCTCAAATGAAAAAATGGTCTATATAAGGATTGTAGATATTGATGATATGAACAAACTTGGTATTCAAAACTTTTCAATTTTAGACAATCTAGGGTTCCGAAAACTAGTTTGTAGGCGTCGAAATTTAAAAATCATAAATTTGAACCGTCCAAACTTTCTCAAATGGAAAGTTGACCAAAACAACAATTGTAGATCTTTTTGAGTTTAACAAACTTGGTATTCAAAACTTTTCAATTCGAAGTCATTTAGAGTCCATAATACTAGGGTCAAAGTGTTGTTTTTTCATTTGACCAAATTTGACTTGGTCAAACTTGCTCAAATGAGACACTAAATGACCTCAGATGAAAAAACTCTGAATACCAAGTTTGATCATCTCAGCAAGATCTACAATTGTTACATAGATCATTTTCCCATTTGAGAAATTTTTATCAAACACTAGTCACAATTTTCCTTATCTCTTATAGACTTTCTAAAACTATGTCACACACTTGTGAAAATTGAACTACATTTTGTTCAAGCTTTCTCAAATGAAAAAATGGTCTATATAAGGATTGTAGATATTGATGATATGAACAAACTTGGTATTCAAAACTTTTCAATTTTAGACAATCTAGGGTTCCGAAAACTAGTTTGTAAGCGTCGAAATTTAAAAATCATAAATTTGAACCGTCCAAACTTTCTCAAATGGAAAGTTGACCAAAACAACAATTGTAGATCTTTTTGAGTTTAACAAACTTGGTATTCAAAACTTTTCAATTCGAAGTCATTTAGAGTCCATAATACTAGGGTCAAAGTGTTGTTTTTTCATTTGACCAAATTTGACTTGGTCAAACTTGCTCAAATGAGACACTAAATGACCTCAGATGAAAAAACTCTGAATACCAAGTTTGATCATCTCAGCAAGATCTACAATTGTTACATAGATTATTTTCCCATTTGAGAAATTTTTATCAAACACTAGTCATAATTTTCCTTATCTCTTATAGACTTTCTAAAACTATGTCACACACTTGTGAAAATTGAACTACATTTTGTTCAAGCTTTCTCAAATGAAAAAATGGTCTATATAAGGATTGTAGATATTGATGATATGAACAAACTTGGTATTCAAAACTTTTCAATTTTAGACAATCTAGGGTTCCAAAAACATATTACATAATATCCGTCTCTAAAACATAATATATTAAACATGCATCGTTGTATCATGCGGGCACAACAGTGAATTTCTTCTTGACGTATGACCCTTGGTTATGATCTTGTCGTAACCATGGAGTGTCTTCATCATTTAACATGATGCTTGGATCTTTCTTCACTATGAAGGGTGGAATTCGGACATTTCTTTCGTAATCTTCTGACATGTCTGACTTGTCTTCAATTCCTACTATATTTATTTTCCCAGAAAGAATTATGTGGCGCTTTGGCTCATTGATCATTGAGTTGATGTCTTCGTTTTTTCCTCTCTTTGATTTTGTAGACATGTCTTTCACATAGAACACCTGACTCACATCGGCAGCAAGGACGAATGGTTCCTCTTTGTATCCAATATTGTTGAGGTCCACTGTTGTCATTCCATACTCTTTGTCGACTGTTACCCCTCCTCCGGTCAGCTTCACCCATTGGCACCGGAACAAAGGGACTTTAAAATTAGGTGCGTAGTCTAGTTCCCATATCTCTTCTATGCGGCCATAATATGTTTGTATATTCCCATTTGGATCTGTGCCATCTATGCGAACACCACTATTTTGATTGGTGCTCCTTTTATCTTGGGCAACTGTGTAAAATGTATTCCCATTTATCTCGTACCCTTGGTACGTGAGGATATGCCACGATGGCTGCCTAGCCAACAAATACAGTTGCTCATCAATATTGTCATCGCCTTGACATTCTTTTCGCAACCAACCACTGAAACTTTTCATGTGCTGACGCCTAATCCAAGCTTCAGTCTTCCCTGGAAATACCCTTTATATTGGAGGAGAATCCCGATGGGACCTTGATGCTGCTTAGACATTCGAACATGCTGTCCCTCTCTTCTTTGCTAAGCGTGTAGCTAGCAGGACTTAAGTAATGACGTCCATCACCTGTCTTCTCTGGATGAAGGTTGTCTCGTTCTTTCATGCACTGCAAGTCCTGGCGTGCTTCAAGTGAATCCTTTGGCTTCCCGTACACACCCATGAATCCTAACAGGTTCACACAAAGATTCTTTGTCAGGTGCATCACGTCGATTGCGTTGCGGACCTCTAGGACTTGCCAATAGGGTAGCTCCCAAAAGATGGACTTCTTCTTCCACATGGGTGCATGTCCATTAGCATCTTTGGGAACAGATTCACTGCCTTGTCCCTTTCCAAATACTACTTTCACATCCTTGACCATTGCGAGTACATCTTCCCCGGTTCGGTTATGAGGCTTCTTCCGGTGGCCTGGCTTACCTTTAAAATGCTTCCCTTTCTTTCTTACTTGGTGGTTCAAAGGAAGGAATCGACGATGGCCAAGGTACACGACCTTTCGACATCTTTTCAAATATATACTGTCAAGGTCATCAAAACAATGTGTGCATGCATTATATCCTTTGTTTGTCTGACCTGAAAGATTACTTAAAGCAGGCCAATCATTGATGGTTACGAACAACATTGCTCGTAGGTCAAAGTGTTCTTGTTTGTACTCATCCCAGACACGTACACCTGGTTTGTTCCATAAAACTAGAAGTTCTTCAACTAATGGCTTCAGATATACATCAATATCGTTGCCAGGTTGCCTCGAACCTTGGATGAGGATCGGCATCATAATGAACTTCCGCTTCATGCATAACCATGGAGGAAGGTTGTAGATACATAGAGTAACTGGCCAAGTGCTATGACTAGTGCTCTGCTGTCCAAAAGGATTCATACCATCTGTACTTAAGGCGAACCTTAAGTTTCTAACCTCATTTGCAAACTCTGAAAATTCTCTATCTATCGCTCTCCACTGGGACCCATCAGCTGGGTGTCTCAGCATATTGTCTACCTTACGGTCTTCTTTATACCACCGCAACAACTTTGCGTGGTCTTTATTTCTGAACAAACGTTTTAAGCGTGGTATTATAGGAGCATACCACATAACCTTGGCAGGGATTTTCTTTCTAGGACGTTGTTCACCCTCGACGTCACCAGGATCATCGCGCCTGATCTTATACCGCGATGCTTTACATACCGGGCATTCATCCAAATTCTCGTATTCATTGCCATGGTAGAGGATACAGTCATTAGGACATGCATGTATCTTCTGGATTTTTAATCCCAAAGGGCAGACAACCTTTTTTGCTTCGTACGTAGTGGTGGGCAATTCATTTGGCTTCGGAAGCATCTTCTTTATGAGGTTTAATAAATTCCCAAATGCCTTATCGGATACACCATTCTTTGCCTTCCACTGTAGCAATTCCAGTGTTGTACCCAGCTTTTTTTGCCCCTCTTCGGCCATCGGGTATAGCAACTTCCTATGATCCTCAAGCATGCGCTCCAACTTAACTTTCTCTTTTTCACTTTCCCATTCTTGTTGTGCATCACGAATGGCATCGCCAAGAGCATCACCGAGATCATCTTCTACCGCTACCTCTTCTTCATCTCCCCCCATTGTAGTATCATCAAAGGCACCATACTGAGCAATAATGTCATCAATGTCTAAATCTTCTCCTTCACCTTCTTTCATCATGACCCCGCTTTCTCCATGCTTAGTCCAACATATATAGTTTGACATGAAACCTGACTTAAGCAAATGTGAATGAAGACTCATTGAGCTTGAATATTCCTTTAAATTCTTACATAGGGCACATGGACAGCATATGAAACCATCCCGCTTATTTGCCTCGGCCATACCTAAGAAATAGTGCAAGCCCTCTATAAAGTCTTGGGAGCGACGATCGGCATTGTACATCCAATGGCGTGACATAATCTGTATTACACGACAAATTATAAAAACCTTGAACATAATTAAGTATTTTATTACACAACATAAATGACATACACACGGTTGATTAATTAACTAAGCCTGGCTACAACGTAAGCAATCCCAACTATCACTAAACAAACTAAAACTACAATGCACTTCAGTAACATAATTATTTTGTGATCGTACGCAACTAAAACAGACAAATCATTCTTCTGTTGAATATCAATAAGCTTCTCCTGCTGGTTCACTGCCTCATCAGCAGCATCCGCTACCTCAAGCGCACCTAAATTCTGCACGTATGTAGCATAATCTTCCTCCCAGTACCAACCATCGCATCCATTGCCCTCCCACTGAAATTAAAGCCAAAAAATATTTAGTCAAAAATATTCAAGAAAAGCAGGTCAATTAGCCATAATTATAAAATGCGTAAGAAACTCACATCGCGATCCGGGCACTTGTAGAAAACACGACCCTTGTTGGGTCCCTGTCTCTTGACTCGGTACTCCATCACAATCTTCTGCTTACACTTGCCGCAGATAATGAGAGGGAGTTCTGGCCTCAGTCGTTTCGCAACCGAACGAGAGGCCGAGGATCCAGTAACAGTTGTCATCTACTTTCTATACTTATTTTTGCAAACCAGTGTAAATTTCATATTTTCAAATATCCATCAAATTATAGCTCAAAAACATGTTTCAATAAATAACCATCCGTACTAGTTGACCTTGCTTACGTGATCATCTCGACGAGCATTTCTCCACCGGACGGCACCGTACTTGGCCAAGGAAGAGCTCTCATTCTACAAGAAAGGGAACACGGTCTTCCACGACCGTTGCCGCTCTCCCTCGTAGAATCAAAGCTCCTCCTTGACGTCCGTTACCGCTCGGCAGAGAACATGCTCGCCGACATGAACACGGTCCGTAAGTTCAACTAGTACGGATTTTCTACAATTTTCTAACAATTTTCTAAGTTTTTCATTTCATGGAAAAATTAATTCTAAGATCACGTAAGCCACCGGGGACGAGAATGGCGCGTGCTCCAGCGAGGACGAGCGAGGCGTGATTTTGATGAACTAATTTAACTTTTGTTTATCCAAACATATATGCAAATCATCATGTGATTTTGAGCTAAAAATGACATATAAAATCATAATAAAGTCCAACATATAAAGTTACACATGCATCTACATCGCAAAATGAGATAAGCTACTGATAAAACATAAGAGGATTAAGTTTGTTACCTCCAAAATCGAAGAGCAACACCAATGGAGGGGGAGAGTGCAAGAACAACAGCAAGCTGAAGAACAGAGGCAGTGAGTTTGAATAATGGAATGGCTCGGGCTCGGGGAGGAAGAATTGAGCAGAATTATAGGCCGGGATAATTAGTCCCGGTTAGGGGTCCAAACCGGGACTAAATATTAATCTTTATTCCCGGGGCATAACCCAAACCGGGACTAAAAGCTTTAGTCAACCTTTAGTCCCGGTTGGTAATACCAGCCGGGACTAAAGATCCCTGCCCCGCGGACGACCGTTGGGCAGGGACCTTTAGTCCCGGTTGGTATTACCAACCGGGACTAAAGGGTCCTTTAATCCCGGGGGCAAAAAATGCCGAGGCTAATGCCAAATTGGGACATCGTTCTAAAGTCTGTTCTCTAGTAGTGGCAAATGTGTCGAAGTGTATCTTTGCAAAAAAAAAAAGGTGTCGAAGTGTATGCATGTAGCTCCAATTACGAACAAACCAATAATTTATTCAAGCAACTACAATACTTCATCGAGACTTACAATAAAATAAGAAAGCATTGAAAAATATACTTATCGTCACATTATTGTCATTCTAAAATTCTATCGATTATCACAGGCAGAAAATTAAATACCCTAAAGCCAAACCTAGTATATATTTGACCTAGCCCGTGCAGGTGCGCAATGTCGTCCGTCGTCCCTCTGCTCCATTTCAGTGCTGGTGCGGCGGGCACTGTGGGTTGCCTGTGTCATAGCTCCCGCAGGAGGTATGTGCTCCCGCTTGCAGTCGCTGCAGGTACAGGTGCTCGGCGAACTGTATGATAGGATGGTCGCCGGAGGCGGCGGCGGGCAGCTCACCGCCGATCCATTTCTTGTCTTCGATACGCCGCGCCGAACCCAGCGCAGCCAGCAGCATCAGCACTGCCATCATCAATGGCAGAACGTTAACGAACCTGTTCATGATGATCATGGCCATATCTAGCTAGCTCTTGCTTTGCTGCAGCAGTAGTGCAGACTTGGATCGGAGAACGAAGGGACAAAATAACTAGCTAGGGCTGCTTAAGTACTTAATCAGCTTGTTAGCTATGGACGAGCTAGCTTGGAGCGAGTGATCGATCGATCATCGATCGATCGAGAGAGAGAGAGAGAGAGAGAGAGAGAGAGAGAGAGAGAGAGAGAGAGAGAGAAAGAGGTCAAGCGCGTCTGAAAGCTTTGTTTTGTGAAAATTTCATGCAAGATATAGTATGTGGCTTACGTGTGTACAGCATGTGGCTTGACACGAGACGACGTGAAGTGCCGTATAGACTGCGTCACTTGCGAGTTCTTATTATCAAACCAGGGAGGATCGGCCGCTCCTCAGGGTGTCCACGTCGCCCCGATTTCCCCAGCCCGTTCGATCCTCAGATCGACGGCCCTTGCTGTCTCCACCAAACGCTACAGTTCCCCGGCCCCCAACGAAACCCTCCGCACCTCTCAGCGACACCGACGCCCTCCTCCTCTCCGCTCTCTCTCTCCCTCCCTCGCTCCCCACTGGCGACGCGGCTCAAGCGAACACGCGGGACGACCTCGGCGGTGGCCCGACCTCCGCGCGGCGGCGGCGGCCCTCCTCCTTCTCCTCCTCCTCCTCCTCCTCCTCCTCCACCACCAAAAACACCACCACGCCACTTCCTCCTCGCGACGCAAGCCAGCGGGTCGCGCCGACTAGGGTTTCGCCCCTCCGTCGCCTGTCGTCCCCACGGCCGCGCAGCCAACCAGCGGAAGCCCTGACGCGCCGGAGGCCTCTGGCGGTGGAGGAACCTCCATGGTGCCCGTGCATGACGACGGGGAGGTCACGTCAGCAAACTCGGCGGTACATCTGGAGCGGCCGCTCGCGGGGCCCCTCTCGGTGGCCGATCTGGGTCTGGAGCACGGCCTCGACCTCGCGCAGGCAACGGAGGCGGTGGATCTACGCCGACCAGCCGGATCCACCGCGTGCCCTCCCCGTCTCCGCAAGATCCGCCTGCTGGGTGGCGGATCTCTCGCCTGGTTGGCCGGATCCGTCGCCTTCTGGGCCCCTCCGTCAGCCTCGGTCGTCGACAGCGACGCGCGCGGGAGCGCTAGGGTTACCGCTTACATGCCATCTCCGGTAGCCAGCGCCGCTGCTCTCCCTGTTCGTCATCTTACGTTTATCTGTACCTTTTGCTAATTGCCACATTGTGTGTACTTCTCATTGTGATGACCTAATTTCCTGATTCTAATATGGCAAACGCTAGGATGCTACTCAAGTGCTGATAGTAGCTGATTTCAACAACTTGCTTATAGCATTAGAGCATTATAATATGGCAAACGCTAGAATGCTACTTAAGTACTGATAGTAGCTGATTTGAATAACTTGCTTATAACATTAGAGTATTATAGTACCTGATTTCAACAGCTTGCTTAGCATGAGAGTAACAACTTAATTAGCATGAGAATAACTGAACCACCGACCTTGCCAGGCATGTTATAAAATACACAACTTCCTCCTGAGTTGCTACAATAGTTTCCGGTTTATTTTCCACTTTTGTATTTTTTTCTCGAACATCTACGAGAGCTGTTTATCATTTTTCATTAAAAGGCAACGTACCACAGAGTATGAACACCACACCCACCGCTCCTCCCTATGCCTAACAGTTCATCCAATTAAGACCAGCCAGTTCTTGTCGAGTTGTCGTGGACCGACGCTACTATCTAATGTTTACATTGATCTGTTATTTTCTTAGTTACAGTGATGTGACCCTAACAGCTAATCTGCCTACACGCCACGACTCCGCCCCAACCGTCTAGCCTCCTGCCTCCATACGCCTCGAGTCGAGTCGTATGAGGTGGACACGGTCGACGGCGTGGCGACCTCCTCGGGTCGATCCATCCAGTCGGTGAGGTCATACCCGCCTCCTCACCTCGCTCTTCTCCATCTCATACTCTGCTTTGCTTATTCCGTACTGCTGCCCTGCAGTTTCCCGTTGAGGAGGAATTTGATTGCCATTCAGGGTTTTTGTCAAGTTAGCTGCACGGATAGACAGGGAAGTCTTCGGCTCAGGGAGGTGAGATCTGATTTTACTAGGCCAGTGTATTTGTTTGACTGAGTCCTTATACATTACCATGCATAGTGAACGTTTTGCAATGCATACTATACAGAGCCATCATTTATCTGATTAACATCCCCAGGTTCTGTTGCCTCCATGGACCAGTAAACAAATTAGGATATTAACCATTGCATATGTATTTGTTGTCTATTTTTTGTAGGACTGATGCACATTTATGAATTATGAACAACTAAGAACTGTTGCTCCATCTACGTCATCTTCAGGTTTAGGAATGCCAGCCTGAGAACTCCTGCTTACACCAAAACGAGTGTTCCGACGACAGCTAGGTGATTCCATATCTATATATTTATTCCCCCGTCATATTGCCTACTGCTATGTCTACTACATATTATACTTTTCTGCCTTTGATGATGTCAAATTTCTAGTATTCATATAACGTTCATTAGCGTTCAGCAAAAGGACAACAGTACCCAACAGACTTTTTATGCTTGAATTTACATTCCTATACTGTTGCACTTTAAAAAAAGTACCACAGAGATCAGGTGGATGCGAAAAATGGAGCAACATGTGCATAAAAAAAACTGCTCCTTGCCCCAGCTATTACATTGCCACTGCTTTACCCAAATGCTCAGATCTACCTCCAGCTATGGAACACCTGCTTTTCTATGGTCAATCAAATATTCTTCCTATAATTAGTAGGATGCTTTCTCTATGATCAGTAAAATTCATCCATCTATGCTTGCCCAACCTATGTTTGCCATCTTACTCACCGGTCTCTGTTCTTTGCCTGCAACAGACTGGGTATATATCCACTCGGCCTTATTTTGTTTTGGGTTCCTGGATACGCACTGCAGCTGATGCCAATATGGTGGATCCGTTGATTATGTCAGGTGTGTTCTTCTCTAATCTCTATTCTTTTTCAATGGTTTGATTGTTTTTTTTACTGAATAATGGTTCGATTGTGGATGTGTTGTTACAAATGCATGTACTTATTGGTGCCCTTTGTATTGTTTCCTCCTGATGAGATTCGAGAACCACTTCCTTCTTGGCTAAATCATCTTGCTCACCCCACTGTGCTTGGACTAACAAACTTTAATGAAAATCAGCAAAGATCATGCCCTATATGTATTTCTTTTACGTTGTGCCTATTGTGTGTTGATGAATCTCTTCAGTTTCTAATGTGCCAATAGCCTATACTATAATCTACATATGTTTATGCACTCACAACCTTAGATGATTCAGGGGTCAGTTTTTAGCTTATTTTTTGTGTTCATAACTCGGTAAGGCTTATGCCCATCTTCATTCTTCAATTTTAGCATTTTGTGAATATCATTAGCTTTGGCGTGATGTGACCCTTACAGTGAACCGACTCGGTAAGGCTTTTGACGGCCATGTACAAGTTACAACGCAATGCCGTGATATATTTTGTGAATATCATATCTTTGGCTTGCAATTTGCTCGCTGAGTCAATTACCATTAGGTTATCAAGCTGTGGAGCTTCAATTTTTTTTATCTATTATCAGCTCACAAGGTGGCTAACACTAATATATATATGCTGAAATTATTAAAGTTCCTATGACATGTATATGTGTGAGTAAAATTTCTACGAGAATTAATATCGCTGCACGAAATTTATGAAGTGCTGTGGTTTTCCCAACAAGATTAGGCACTGCCAAATTTAACATTTCTCTGTAAGACCCGCGTGGTCTTTAGAATGTAAGTATCTCCTTTCCTACCTTGCCGGCGCGCGCGATGGCTGTTTAACAATGGCTACTGTTTAGAATGTAAGTATCTCCTTTCCTACTTTGCTGCACTTTTAGATCCGTTTGTAAACTTACCCACTGTTTAACAATGGCTGCACAAGATAGCTTGAATGATAGATGGTTTATATAGTCCTAGAGATGGTTTGATCTGACCTTCTGAACGATGCTTGCCATATGGTATCTCTGGGAATTAGTATTCATACCTTTAAAAGTTTTGTGAAATTCAACCAAGACATCTGGACTTCTTTCTTGTGTCAGCCTTACTGTCACAATGGTCATGACTTTCCATTTCCTAACTCAATTACTAATTACTTTACCACTTTCATTGTCAGAAATATCTAACTGTGTGCTGTTTTTCCCCCATGAGTTACCTATTTTACGCTATGCTGTCAAAATTAGCGCAATCAGAATATATGAAAACAAATTGTTCTTGCTATCTTCCTATTACACTCAGTAAGTCGCTAAAAACTAGATTACTACAGTTTTTTCTTACTGCTAGGACATTAGAAAGCTAATGACCTTGGTAGTGTAAGATCGTCGTGCGAATCATCGATAACACGACATGAAACCATCAGGTTGATGCACATTGATAAATTTAAATCCTTATACATACAACCGTCCTTTTCTGCTGGTGACATGAAAGTAGTAGTATTGTGTAATTGTGTTTATTTCATCATCACAGTTAGTATTGCTTCGGATGATCTTATATCACTGCCCCACTGTTCTATATTGGTCTACTGTGCACTACTGCCTTTGAATATTATACATGCCTGCTATATTTAAAGTACTACAGCTCACACTTACCACTGATTAATTAATCAAACATTACTTGTCGTTTCGCAATTTCTCATGCTATATTTCTCAGCCCGGCAAAATCGTCAACCCATATTGAAAAGAAACCTGCAAAGACGAAGCTGTTTGAGGACCAATCTACTCATAAGGAGGTTTGTCCTCTTTGTACCCACAAAACATATCTTTTCCCCCCCTAAACTGTACACCGCACATACTGATGCTAGACCTGCATTCCCACACATAACAAATGTGAAGACAGACTTCCTGTTAACTATGCTCAGCTACCTCTATCAATCACGTACTTTTCCTATAGGATCAAACAACCTTCACTGAACCTGATCATGAGACCTCTTAGAAACTCAACATAGACGTCCAGATCACCGGACATGATAAGGGTACACAGGAACAGCATCCAGAGGACCACCTAGACAACCCAGCAAAAAGGTATTAAACACTAACTATAAATCGGAGATCCACGTTTTTGACAAAACTGTTTAAAGTGATAGGTTACAACATGAGCATATAATCCTTCTGTGCAACTTCTCAACAATAATAAATATGCTCTGCTTGCAGCCTGAGCGCTCAGGATACTAAACCACATGCCAAGTCTGGTGGACGCAAATCATCATCAGGCAATCAGAAAAAATAATACAGGTTTTTAGATACATGCTGCCATAGTTTTTAAAAATCACCTTCTTCAACACTGCTATTATCACCTCAACCTATCTGATATTTTGTACAGCTTGTCAAACCCCTTGGTACATCGCCTTGTACATGGCCGTCACAACGCCTACAGCCAAGCTCATCTTCAACATAATGTACAGTGGTGATTACAACGCCGGTTCAAAACTTGGCTGCCTAAGTTACTATACCGGCATGCAATCTGGGCGCTTTTGAACCTTGTCGTCAGCATTCTTGTATAGTCTAGGATCTCACTATCTAATGTTATAAAACTACGAATCCTACCTGCTGCTAACTGCACTATACCAGACTCTATGCCAGGCTATAACCTGTCGCTGGACATATGGCGTGAGCTGTTGTAGTATGTCAGTAACACTAACCTAACATTCCAACTCGAAAGATTGCCGGCTTCATGACATCCATCCATGTAATATAAGTACAATTTGTACCACTACGCTACGTTTACCGGTACTTGCTATGCTTACGTATACCATTTGATTTCCCGTTTAATTGCCCGGCGCGCGCGATGGCGCGCATGATGTACTAATAATATAATAATGCGCTCTCACGCGGGTTCCCCAGTTCTACTGGCCTACCGGGACTGGGAGCTTTGAGCTTAGCTTGGGTGCGGTCTGAAGGTGAGCGAAAACTGCAATCTCCAGTCGCGAAGCTTGAAAGAAATTGGGATCACCCAGTTCGTCGTTGCCGACATATGCCACCGTCCACCGGTTTCTCAGCTAGTCTGATGCGCTTGTGCATGCATGGACGACGTCAAATGCTGGCGTGGGCTTCTATTGCGTCAGCATCGTGGCCAGCAAGGCAACAATGATGATGCGTATCAAGATAGGAGCAATTGCAGGCAGGTTTCCGTTAGGCATAATATACTCCGGGACAAGGGCTTGTTTATTTACCCGTAGCTTATACAATCCAGTTTATGTATGTATAGCTAGGTCCTAAAGAAAATAAAAGGTTGAAATAAGCTGTTTTATAATTAGAGCAGCTTGTAATAAGATTATACAAAATATGGCTTATCTAAGTTTGATTAGTATGTTTTTTTATATAACTGATTACAAAGTTGAAATAAGCCGGATTATATTAGGCTCTGTCCGGCTGCTCGTAAAGCCGCTTGTGCTGATTTATACGGCTGATTTATTGGGAGAGAAAAATACTATACCATGGCTTATAAGCCGGTTTATAATGACAGCCGAACACTGCCTAAAAGGGTAAACGGAATAGGCCATAACTCTATTCCGTTAGGCTTAGGCCCAATCACAGATAAGACTGTTGCTTTAATTTGGACAATATTGATTGAAATTTTTAGCGTAACTTTTGTTCTGGCCACCCCTCATCATATTCAACAATTCTCCCTTCTGTCTCAATATAATTGAAGTTTTTTACATTTTAAACTTTGATTATAAATTATACTTTATGTGTCAAGCTTGGTTACTTTAAAATGCTATGGGAAGCTTTATAGTGAAATATATCCTAAGAGTATACTTTTGTCATGCGTTCCAAATATATCATAACCAAAAATAGTGATAAAAAACATACAGATGGCCAAATGTCGCTTATTTGTGATTGGAGGCATAAAACTGCATACGCAGATTGTACTCTTATGAAAAGACTTATTATTAGTGAATATTACTCCGATTCCTCTCCGTTCCAAATTACAAGACGTTTTGACATTTCTATTACTATGTATCTAGACATAGCTTATATCTAGATGCATAGCAAAAGCTATAAATCCAGAGAAAACAAAACGTCTTATAATTTGGAATTGAGGGAGTAGTATAACTAGTGAGGTTATCATAGTCTTGGTGTGGATCCACTATTGTTGCTAGTGGTAGAGCCAAGAGGGCTGGTAGCTGTTATGACCCCCTCTCTCGCTATAGGTCCTGGCTTCACTCCTGACCATGTATTGGTAATTTATCAAGAATATTCGTGGGTTGTACATTCTCTCACAACGGGAATCAGTGGCTTTGCTGAGTGCCAGGGGCACTCGATAAAGCCCAATTTGCACTCGGCAAAGGCTTTGTCGAGTGCTGCACTCGGCAAAGAACACTCGGCAAATAACCCGTCGGCAAAGACGTCTTTGCCGAGTGTCTTTTGTCGGGCACTCGGCAAAGCCTTTGCCGAGTGCCGACACTCGGCAAAGTTGAAACCGAAAAAACCCGAAAAAATGATAATTTTTACCCAAAAAAATGGAAAAATTTTTTTATCGATGGAGGCCCCCACCGGCCAGCGCCCACCCATCTCCGACATTTTTCGCGTGAATTTCATGGCTACGCGGCCGACGCGATTCGAACCCAAGACCTCCCGCTATGCACGCACCTCCTCTACCACTACACCACACTCTCACTTGTGTTTGGATTCCGTTTTAGTTCCCAATATATTATACTAAACCGAGTGTAAATTGCATGTTTGAGGCCCTAAACGAATTCAAATAAAAAAGTTGTAAACTACAAAGTTTCATAACTTTTCGAGATCTACACTTTTGGTTTAGGAAGTTTTTCCATCCGAGGTCGTTTACAAAATTTGAATTTTAAAATTTTGAAATTCAAACGCAGTTTTGCATGACAAGATGTTTTCAAATCAAAAAGTTGTCAACTACAATGTTTCATAACTTTTCGAGATCTACAGAGTTTATTTTGGTTGTTTTTTCATCCGAGGTCGTTTGAAAACTTTGAATTTTAAAATTTTGAAATTCAAATGCAGTTTTGCATGACAAGAAGATTTCAAATCAAAAAGTTGCCAACGACATTGTTTCATAACTTTTCGATATCTACAGAGTTTATTTTGGTTGTTTTCCCATCCGAGGCCGTTTACAAAATTTGAATTTTAAAATTTTGAAATTCAAACGCAGTTTTGCATGACAAGATGATTTCAAATAAAAAAGTTGCCTATTACAAAGTTTCATAACTTTTCGAGATCTACAAAGTTTATTTTGGTTGTTTAGTCATCTGTTCATCCGACATGGTCGTTCTAACATTGTTCACAAATCTTATATATCTCTCTTGTAGTTTCATAAACTACAAGAGAGATATGTTAGATTTGTGAGCAAATTTACTTTCACTTTGTCATATGAAGAAAAGACCAAAACAAACATTGTACATCTTGATGAGTTATACAACTTTGTAGTTGAAAACTTTTTCATTTGAATTAATTTACTGCTTTAAAATATGCTTTGAAATTTTCTTTGCCGAGTGTCAGAAAAATAACACTCGGCAAAGAAGCTCTTCGGCGAGTGTAAAAAAAACACTCGGCAAAGAACCTCTTTGCTGAGTGTAAAAAAAAACACTCGGCAAAGAAGTTTTTTTTGTCAAGTGTAAATTGCATGTTTGAGGCCCTAAACGAATTCAAATAAAAAAGTTGTAAACTACAAAGTTTCATAACTTTTCGAGATCTACACTTTTAGTTTAGGAAGTTTTTCCATCCGAGGTCGTTTACAAAATTTGAATTTTAAAATTTTAAAATTCAAACGTAATTTTGCATGACAAGATGATTTCAAATCAAAAAGTTGTCAATTGCAAAGTTTCATAACTTTTCGAGATCTACAAAGTTTATTTGGTTGTTTGGTCATCTGTTCATCCAACATGGTCGTTCTAACATTGTTCACAAATCTTATATATCTCTCTTGTAGTTTCATAAACTACAAGAGAGTTATGTTAGATTTGTGAACAAATTTACTTTCACTTTGTCATATGAAGAAAATACCAAAACAAACATTGTACATCTTGATGAGTTATACAACTTTGTAATTGAAAACTTTTTCATTTGAATTAATTTACTGCTTCAAAATATGCTTTGAAATTTTCTTTGCCGAGTGTCAAAAAAAAAATAACACTCGGCAAAGAAGCTCTTTGCCGAGTGTCAAAAAAAACACTCGGCAAAGGCGGCTTTGCCGAGTGCCCGAAAAACAACACTCGGCAAACCACCTGGCACTCAACGAAGAGCCGGTCTCCAGTAGTGTCTTGCGCATCACTTGTGCATATTTTTTTCTTTTTTAGTCAACGTTTTTTACTTGCTAATGTAGCATTGTCAGGTCTCATTAGTTTTCACTGCAGTTTCCATTACACGTTACACGTTGAGGAGAAGTTCAGAAATTTTGATTGCACGTTCTTCAGACTATATATGCGGTTTTCCATGCACTTCCCAAAGTCTTCTCTGAAAAAAAGTTGATCTGATAAACGTTTTATATGTTCTATCGACCCAACACTGTACATGGAGCCGACCTAAACGTTTCCATTGAGGGTAAATGTTCTTGTAATGCATCCAAAAGAGATAGAAATAAAGGGTAGTCAGAGTTTGCTGCCCAAGTCTAACTCTGCTTAAGTCAGTCACGGGTGCCACTTTATTTCAGTCGTTCACAATCACTGAGAGATGAACACCAGTAAACATGAGCCACGAGGCCCTCTGCCCGGCGGTCTGCGTTACTCCATTCCTTTCTTTCTCTTGTTGATTGAGAATGAGAAGAATATTTGCTTTCCCTTTTGGGGAGGGATGACCGGATGAGGAAATACTACTAGGAAGCAGCAGGGAATGTTCCTTCCGCCTTAAAGGCCGACCGGATCGAGTGGATGGGCGGTGGGCCAGCCTCGAGGCTTGACACCGCGGCAAACGGTGGGCCAATTGCCCAACACTAGTGCGTCCACGGTCCAGTAGGATGTTCATACAATGCCCCTCGCTGTGGTTACACGTGGCAAAAATTTAAGCGGGGACATTTCGCCCCACGAGATAACTTACACAAGCATGTACGTAATGATCATTCTTAATTTCGAAGAACCAGCGGCAAGAGTACGCCGGGCACGTATTAATAGAGAAGAAGTTTTACAAAAAAATTAAACAAAAACAAAAACAAAACCCTCACGAAGAAGACAAAAACGAGACACCACCACACGAAAGCACAACACCAGCGAACCTCAGAAGCAACAATCGTTGAATGCCACTTTGCACACCACAGAGAACAAGCAAACTGGAGGGGGAGTAGGTTTTCATAGTGATGCCTCCAAGGAAGGAAACGACATCCGCAGATACCGTCAATGCTAACCGGAGAACCACGGTTTTTCAACCAAACTCCTAGAGGGCAAAGGGGCTTCGCAACAATGCCTCCAAGGAGGGACGTGACGCCAAAAAGCGACACCATTGTCGGCACGGCCAACGGCCTAGCAGGGCCTTCGCCCGACAACCCCCATGCCCAAGCCCCAACCAGCCACAAAAGTGACTTGGCATAGCCAAGAACCGCAGCCAGCCGCTGCTAGTAGGAGATCGCTATGGTACCGACGAGGTCACAGGCATGCGTGACCTATCACCGCCACGCCAGCCAACAAGGGCTGCCTCCATCCTACGTAGCACCAACCACCTTGGGGAGTCACATCTTGTTTCTGCACCATGTAAAGGATGTCGCCAACTTCGTTGCACGTCGATGTCCCTCAAACTTCTAGAGATGCCACGAGCATTCCCGCACGGATAGTCGTCATCAACGAGCCGCCATTTGCTGGTTGTCGCAGCAGAAGCGAGCCAGCCACTGGCATGCGTGGCCTATCACAACCGCGCCGATCGAATGGACCGCAGCCAACCAAACAAATACCGGCAAGTGAAGGTCGTGCACAGGAGAAAGCTTGCCACACCACAATCCGCTTGCACTGGACGCCGCAACCATGACCTTCCACTGAAATACCATAGTTGGTAGTAGTCCTGTAGAGTTGCCACCAACGTACCCACCGTGCCTCACAACGAAAGGAGCCACCGCAACCCCGCCGGAATTGGCCGTCGCTAAGCGAGACAAATCGCTGTGGCTACGACCGCAGAGAGCCTCCGTAGGCAAGCTGACGCTGCTGCAACAAACAAGTGCCGGCAAAACAGCACAATCTGATGCAGCGCCGGTCATCGAGGACCGCTGTCATCCTGACCAGCGCTGACCACCGCAGGATGCCCCAGGATGGAACGAAGCATCCCTAGCCACCGACAGGTACCACCAAGCTAGAACTAGCCGCCGATGGACCAGCTGCCAGCACCACGCAACTCCACGAGCAGATGTCGCCCAGCAGCACGAGCAGAAGCTGTTGCGCCCGCGCCGGATCCAGAGCCCACGCCGTTGCTGCTGCCGCGCTCGAGCCTGCACCCACAGCACCGTGGCTGCCACTGTCGCGCCCGCGCCGCCGCCGTGCCGCCCAACCACTATGTCGGATCACGCCGCCACCTATGGCCGCCACCAAGACGCCTCCGGCGATGAGCTCTCGCGCGGAATCAACAGATCCGGCCGGTAGGATGCCGGATCAGCCCGCAATGGGGACGGATTCATGCCGCCAAGCAGCAGCAGACGCGCTCCACGAAGGCCACGACACCCGCTCAGAAGCCCAGCAGGAGAGGGAGGAAGGAGAAGAAAACCCAGCCGTCGTCGTCCTGGCCCTTCACCGGATCTCCGACGTCGAGCTCCAGTGGCAGCCGAACTGGGGAGGCCCGAGGAAGGGACCGGCGGAGGAGGAGTTCAACACCGCCCAAGTCACCTCTGAGAGCGACGCGGGGGCCTGTTTCGAATAAGACTATCCTTCTTAATTCATACAGTAGTTTTTTTTCTAGCTTGTTCTTCGGAATGTATACCATAGTTTGATGCAACTGACGTCCCTATCTATTTTTTCGCTGTAAGGGGAATCTGAAAAATGAAAAAAGAAAGAAATTCCATGCTGATGTGCGTTACATGTGGGACTCGACAGAGTGACTGAAGCGGTGTTTAAATCTAGGCAGCAAAGTTAGAAATGTTACGTCGGGTATCACATCAAAGTGTTTGATAGTAATAATAAAATAAATTATAAAAGTCTTCAGTAATCCGTGAGATAAAATTATTAAGCCTAATTAATCTATCATTAGCATATGTTTACTGTAGCACTATATTGTCAAATCATAAACTAATTAGGCTTAAAAATTCATCTCGCAAATTAATCGTAATCTGTGCAATTAGTTATTTTTTAGTCTATATTTAATGCTCCATGTATGTGTATAAACATCTGATGTGATAGAGAGTAAATTTTAGGCGGAGGAACTAAACAAGGCCTGAGTGAGTTCAACTGATGAAGGCATCAAACACGAGACTTGCGCCCTGCGGACGGCGGACTCGACGCTGCCTGTCCCGTCAGTGGTCTTATGCAAGCAAAATATGAAATAATCTGATCAATGCAGGAGGCCCCAACAAACGCACACAATGCCATTATCTTATGGGGTGTTTGGTTGGTGGAATGATACGGTCTATCATCATCTTACTCTCTAGTTTTTTATTTGGTTGTGGAATAGAATTGGTTGATCCATGGCCACCTCATTTCTCATAAGCTAATAATTAGCACTAGTACAAGGAATGAGGTCATTCCACCAAATTTGAGGAATGGACTCATAATGCATCACCCCATCTAGGACAAGTCAATTTCTGAAAGTGCATTTGTCCCCTATGTGGATTTTGTTGTATTAATGACATCCAAATTAGGGACTAATGAGATATATTACAGGTTTAGTCCCTTGGAAGTTTCAAAGAGTTGATTTAAGATGAAATGGTATCACTCAATTCTTCAAGTGCAAAAGGCGAATGAACCTAAAGCGCACTTCAAACATTTTTAATTTTTAATGTCTCCACTAGTAATGGTTGTAAAAGATGCTATAAAGTTGATGTAAATGCATATGCAACTAACCTTGTTGAGCTTGAGAAGAAAGACAAGAAGATTCATAGGTTGAAGATGATCTTGAAGAATGGGTGCAAGTGTCAAGAGCAATCCAACAAGACTATATACAAGTCATCGAGGCACCCATCAATCAAGGAAGGCATTGGCTACAATAGGTATGATGGGAAGGCCAATGGAAGGAACATGATCAATTGTGTGCCGTGTGTGAAGTTCAACAAGGGTGTTGCTCTTGATGAGATTATATGCAAGGCCAACAACAAGGTCTAGATTCCCAAGATCCAACCTACAAGTGACAAGACAATCAAGATGAAGCAATCTGAGGTCCCCAAGCCACAAGCACCACTTCCATGGTGCTATGCTAGTGACTATATGTGTTGTTGGGGCAAGGATTGCAAGCCTATAGTCAAGTATATTGGTGACCAAAAGAGGAAGAAGATTATGAGTAGTGTTTGGGTGCCCAAGTTTTATGTGACTAACCCCCTAGGACCCAAATCCATCTGGGTACCTAAAACAAAAGCTTGATTTGTCTTTGTAGGAATATTTCTCCGGTGAAACAAATTGGGTGGTGGATAGTGGTTGCACCAATCATATGACCAGAGAGAAAGACATGTTCACATCATTCCAACATAGTCATGACCAAAGTGGGAACATTGTGTTTGGTGACAATGAAAAAGGAGTTCTCGGTTTGGGTAAAATTGCTATCTTAAATGATAATTCAATTTCTAATATTTTACTTGTGAATTCGTTGAGATACAATTTATTGTCTGTTTCACAACTTTGTGAGATGGGCTACAATTGTCTCTTTAAGGATAAGGGTGTGGAAGTCTATAGAAGGAAGGATTCCTCTATTGTATTTATGGGTCATTTAAAAGGGAAACTCTATCTAATTGATTTCACATCAAATAGAGTAAATCCCGAGATTTGTTTAATGACAAAATCTAGCATGAGTTGGTTATGACATCGCTGACTTGCCCATGTTGGGATGAGAAACTTGGCCAAACTTCAAAAAGATGAACACATCCTTGGACTAACAAATGTTTCTTTTGAGAAAGATAAAATTTGTAGCGCATGCCAAGCGGGAAAGCAAGTTAGAGCTAAACATCCCGTCAAGAATGTTGTGACAACCAAAAGGCCATTGGAATTGCTTCACATGGACATATTTGGACCCATCGCTTATATAAGCCTTGGTGGTAACAAATATGGTTTTGTAATTGTTGATGATTATTTCTGTTTCACTTGGGTATTCTTTTTTGCGTGACAAGAGTGAAGTACATGGCAACTTCAAGAGGTACTACAGGAATGAGTTTGATGTCAAGATCAAGGGAGTTAGAAGTGACAATGGGACGGAGTTTAAGAACACCAACATTGAGGAGTTCCTTGATGAAGAGGGAATCAAGCATGAGTTTTCGGTTCCATACACTCCACAACAAAAATAGTGTTGTGGAGAGGAAGAACCGAACATTCATTGAAGCCGCAAGAGCAATATTGGATGAATATAAGACTCCAACCAACTATTGGGCGGAAGCGGTTAGCACGGCATGTCATGCTATCAACCGCTTATATCTTCACAAGAAACGGGACAAAACCGCCTACGAACTTCTAACTGGTAAAAATCCTAAGGTGCACTACTTTAGAGTTTTTGGATCCAAGTGTTTCATACTTAACAAGAAATCCAAAAGCTCAAAATTTGCACCAAAGGTTGATGAAGGTTTCATGCTTGGTTATGGTACTAATGAACATGGATATCATGTTTTCAATAAAACCACCGGTTTGATTGAAATCGCGATAGACGTGGCTTTCGATGAAACCGACGGCTCTCAAAAGGAGCAAGTCAATGTTAAGATTGTAGGTAATGAAGAAGCTCCACATAAGGCCATCAAGAAGCTTACAATTGGTGAAGTAAAGCCCATCAAAGATGAAGATGATGACAATATTATGCATGTTGATCTTGATCTAGCCACTCATCATGTTTCGTCCAATGAACATGATGAAGCTTCCGCAAAAAGAAATGATCAAGATAGGAGATCAAATGAAACACAAGGTCATCCTCATAAAGATGGTGTCAACAATAAGCAGGCTCAACCTCAACTCAACAATGAAGAAAGAAGTGAAGACAACCCTCCAATCGATCATGACCATGATGATGAAGATGATGGCCCCATTCAAAGATCAACTCAAGTGCCACATCCTAGAGTGCATCAATCAATTCAACGAGATCATCCTGTTGATAACATATTAGGGAGCATCTGATGAGGGGTAACGACACATTCTCATTTAGCAAGTTTTTGTGAACATTACTTGTTTGTTTCTCCTTTGGAACCTCATAGGGTGGAAGTGGCACTTCATGATCCGGATTGGATGATAGCCATGCAAGCGGAGTTGAACAACTTCACTTGGAATGAAGGTTGGTCCTTAGTGGAAAGGCCAAAGTAAAATGTGATTGGAACCAAGTGGGTCTTCTGCAATAAGCAAGATGAGTATGGTGTGGTGATAAGGAACAAGACAAGGTTGGTGGCTCAAGGATTCACTCAAATTGAAGGCTTGGATTTTGGAGAGACCTATGCACCGGTGGCTAGGCTAGAATCGATTCATATTCTACTTGCCTATGCCGCTCATCATGATTTCAAGCTATATCAAATGGACATGGAGAGTGCATTTCTCAATAGCCTCCTATCCAAGTTGGTGTATGTAGAGCAACCACCGGGCTTTGAAGACCCTAAGTATCCAAACCACGTCTACAAGCTCGACAAGGCGCTCTATGGGCTCAAACAAGCCCCTAGAGCTTGGTATGATTGTTTAAAGGATTTTCTACTCAAACAAGGGTTTAATATAGGAAAGGCCGATGCTACTTTATTTACTCACAAAGTCAATAATGATATCTTTGTTTGCCAAATATATGTCGATGACATAATATTTGGTAGTACTAATGTGACTTTTTGTGAGGAATTTAGTAGGATTATGACGAATAGGTTTGAGATGTCCATGATGGAAGAGTTGAAGTTCTTTCTTGGATTTCAAATCAAGCAACTCAAGGATGGCACGTTCATAAGTCAAACCAAGTACACCAATGACATGTTGAAGAAGTTTGACATGGACAAGGCCAAGCCCATCAAGACACCAATGCTACCCAATGGACATCTTGACCTTGATTAAGGAGGAAAGGACGTTGATCAAAAGGTATATCGCTCCATGATTGGATCCCTCCTTCACCTTTCTGCATCTAGGCCCGATATCATGCTTAGCGTGTGCATGTGTGCAAGATTTCAAGCTAATCGGAAAGAATGTCATTTGATGGCCGTTAAGAGATTTTTTTTATATTTAGTACACACTCCTAATCTTGGCTTATGGTATCCTAAAGATTCAGATTATGCCGGTTGCAAAGTAACCCAAAAAAGTACCATCGAGACTTGTCAATTCTTTTTGTAGGTCCTTGGTGTCTTGGAGCTCTAAGAAGCAAAATTCCATTGCTTTGTCCACCACTGAAGCCAAGTATGTGGCGGCTGGTGCTTGCTGTGCCCAAGTACTTTAGATGAAGCAAACCCTCAAAGACTTTGGTTGTGAGCTAACCAAGATTCCCCTTTTGTGTGACAACGAGAGTGCCATTAAGTTGGCAAACAACCCCGTAACCCACTCTCGAACAAAGCACATAGACATCCGGCATCACTTTTGAGAGACCACGAAGCCAAAGGAGATATCGCAATTCATCATGTGAGCACCGAAAAGCAACTAGCCGATATCTTCACAAAGCCCCTAGATGAGTCAAGATTTTGTGCTTTGAGGAATGAGCTGAATATAATTAATTCTCATAACGTGGCTTGATGTCTTGCACATGCTTTGTTTGAACTAGCTAGGAGAAAAGAATTGTGAAAAATATTGTGTGACACTTTCAAAATCTAATTTATAGTTTTCATATGTGACTATTGCTTTGTGCAATGTTTGAAACCTACTCACATGTGAAAATGATGTGTCCATCATATTTTTGCCCCATATTACATGGTGAGCTCGAGGTAGGACATTTCTAAAATTTCCTACGTCAGAAGTCCTGGCTTAGGTAGGAAGTTCCAATAGCCAAAAGTCCCGGCTCTAGGGCCGGAGCTCCCGACTGCCGAAAGTTCTAGCTCATGTCGAAACTTATGACATAGATCTACATAGACAGTTTCTTTTTAACTGTGCCCATTGACCTAGGGTTCATTTTTTTACCCTTGCGCCGCCCCGCGCGGCCCGCGCGACGCCGCCACCGCGCACCCTCGTCGCCTATCGCCGCCGTCACGCACGTGCCTTAGGATCTTTGGCTTCGCTCAGGACTCCCGATGCTACTATCTCCACTCAATGACATCGTCTTCTCTACCTCCCAGTGCTAGTCATCACCCCTGGTGGTGGAGAGGTCATCCACTCGTTGCAAGAGGTGCTTTGTGTCGTGGATTTCCTCATTGGTGCTGTGGATTTCGTGTTTCTCCTATTCTTCCTCTCCTTTCCAAGGTACAACCTCCATGGCTAACCCTAACCTCCAATGTACCTTGCGACTTTCTTCTTCTCTTCTTTCCTCTCTCCTCCTCTACCTTCGTTGTGTGAATGTTTGTGTGGATTTGGAGCCACATGTATGGATTGGCTACCAAAGTATGCCGGAAGTCCGACCTTTTGGTCGCTACTCCATCCATGTTTCTCCATCTCTAGGTTCTCATTCACCATTCTTTTCCCTTATTTTTAGTCTCCTTTCACTTTTCTCTGCAGCGCTGGCCTCTAGTGGTGATGCCTCTCCTCCTTGTCATAGCGAGAAGTGTTCCAAGCAGACCCAAGATCTTGCAGCATCCTCTTGGCTGACTAGACGCACCAAGGCATCACTCTCTCATGATGCTATAGGTGGTTGTGGGGCTCATTCTCATGCTGCTCATGCTCAAGCCCAAGCTCCGCTCGTTGGTGTTGCTGCATAGGAGTTCATTCTCGGTCTTGGTGATGTTCCCGCAGTCGATCCTGCTGAAGAAGCCCTTGATCAAGAAGGCTGGACTATTGCCGATGATGTGTGCACCATGACACCTTTAGCTCCGGGTTACTTTGGGATCAGTCGCTTGATTCAGTTCGATGGTCCCACTCCTACTATCCAGGAACCGTAGCACACTCCCAATCCGGCTAGAGGTTATACCCCTCATCTGTAGGTTGATTATCATCACCATGTGGTCGAGATTCATCGCCATCGTGCACAGTACCTATATGATTAGCCCAAGGATCTAAGGATCGAGTACCAGTTCTAGGAGCTATTTCACTTTGATTTCTATCATCACCTCATGTTTCTTCGCTTCATCAACAAGCAAGAGGCTCCAGTGATTCAGATGAAGGCTATTGACACCATTGAGCTTAGCAAGCTGCCTAGACCAGATATGCAAAACCTGCTCTATGACTTGAGGAGGATGGGGTTGTAGCCATTGATGGAGCTCCACAAGCCATGGAACAATGAGATTATCTGTCAGTTCTATGCCTCCTATCACTTGGACACCTAGGCAGAGACTCATTTCATTCATTGGACCACTGAAGGCAAGCACTACAAGGTTGATTTCATTACCTTCTCTTGCCTTCTTGGCTTGGACCACAGGGATCGCACCTCCACTGCCATTACTGACATTTCTGCTCTTACCATGGATGAGTATGAGTATATGTATTTGGATGGTCATCGTGCTGATGGGAAGACCGTTTGGTTGAAGCCCTACTACTATGTGCTAAACAACATCCTCCATCAGATCTAGTACCCCAAGATAGGTGACTCTACAAATCTCCATGAGGATTCACAGGTTGTCCTTGATTGCTTTGGAGATGAGTTCACCAAGTTCTCCATCAGCCGTTATATTTGGGATAAGATCTTCATCGCTAGTGAGAATGTGGTGAAGCACTACCCCTATGCTCCATTCATCATGCATATCATTGAGAATGTGTCTGGCATTCACTTCCCTTCCTATGTCCCTCACAAAGTCCTCAAGCTGTCCAACAAGACATCACTTTAGGCAAAGCAAGAATTAGCGGACCTTGCTAAGGGCAAAGGCAAAGGTGTCTTGGGCTCCTCCTCATGAGCTTCTCCACCACATGCTTTGTGCTCTTGCCGTGCTCATACTGAGGAGCCCAGTCCTCCTCATCCTCCGGTGGTAAGCCCCCGAGTAAGTTCCAGTTCTTCATGAAGTATATGTTTGGAGCTTCTTGTGCTAGTGCTGAGCGTGAGTAAGAGATGCTAGTGAGGATGCATCGTATTGAGCAGAAGCTTGCCATTCCCTCTGCTCCACCTTGGGCCTTGGAGCCACTTTGTGATCCTTTTGAGCTTTTATGATGAGGCTTGCAAGGAATACTATGGAGAGTCATCCGATCAGCCCCGTCCCCATGGCAAGTTGCAAATGGATGTCGATGAGGAGGAGTACCGAGAGGAAGATGATGATGACACGATGACGATGATAATGATGGTGGTGGTGACCAAGATGATGATGAGGACTACGTTGAGCAGTAGTCGTTTCTTTCACGTGGCCTACCCCTTTTGGCACTTGTTGACAAAGGGGGAGTGTTAGGCTTTGATCTTATTGTAATAAGTTAGTTGGTTGCTTAGAGTTGGTCGCTTAGAGCTTGTGAGACTTTAAAACTTTTAGCTTGTATGAACTATGTTGTGTGGTGGTATTATGTGATGGAAAACTATATTTGTGTGATAGATGATTATAGGACAATCAATGTTTATCTACATATCTATTTGTCTCTACATGTGAATTGTGGATGTTATTTTGGATGGCCATGTGTTGTTTCAAGTTGTTACTTTGAGATCTTGGCCATCATATTTTTTTTACTTGTTGTATAAATGTCATATTGTATCTCCCTTTTTCACAGATATTCACTTGTTCACATACACTTGTTGCACCCCACGGATTGTAAAATTTAGGTGGAGTTTCTATCTTAATATATGCAAGTGATGTGTTGATGATCATCATT
This sequence comes from Miscanthus floridulus, assembly GCF_019320115.1. Lineage (NCBI taxonomy): Eukaryota > Viridiplantae > Streptophyta > Magnoliopsida > Poales > Poaceae > Miscanthus > Miscanthus floridulus. The sequence goes on along the minus strand of NC_089586.1, from coordinate 116,722,953 downwards.
GAAATTCAAATTCAATGCATATATTAAGGGAGAGCTCTCTATAAATTTTGGAGTTCAAAAGCTTTAAATTCTTACATTTTTATAAAAGCCTAAGTTGCTTGTCATCAATTTCCAAAAATGGGGAGATTGAAAGTGCATATGCCCCCTATGTGGGTTTTGGTGTATTGATGAAATCAAAATTAGGGACTAATGAGATATATTGCAGCTTTAGTCCCTTGAAAGTTTCAAAGAGTTGATTTAAGATAAAATGGTATCCCTCAATTCTTCAAGTGCAAAAGGCGAATGAACCCAAAGTGCGTTTCAAGCATTTTTAATTTTTTTTGGTTTAGGTATGCCGTACTACATAGAGGGATGCAAGTTTAGGTGGTCTGAGGAAGATAGAGTGCTCAAGCATAAAAATAAAATCAAAAGAGAGACAAAAAATCAGCTCACGAACACTTAGATATAGTTCTTGGACTTTTGGTAGTCGAAGTCCCGGCATGAGCCGGGAGTTCCGATCGTCGGAAATTCTGGCATTTGGTGACAGAAGTTCTGGCACTTGAGGACTCAGCCATCAGCCCGCCTGTGCTCACTTGCCCATCGGAAGTCTCGATAGGAGTTCGCGAGGTGATTTCAGGTGTCGAAAGTTCTAGCTCCCACCAGAAGTCCTGGCTCGGCTCTAGGTCAGGAGTTCTAACATGAGTCGGAAGTCTCGACTGTTGGAAGTTCTAGCATTTCATTGGAAGTTCCGGCTCTAGTTGTGTTGACCACCTTTCAATGCACCTTGAACAGTGTTTTACGAAGGGGCGGAAGTTCCAGCGATCTGTGTCAAAACTTTCGAGCTAGATCTAAACGGTTGGATTTCACTATGAGTATAAATAGCTCTCTCCTCTCTTCTAACTGAGCACCACTCATTCATTGCTCACCAATCTTTGTCCAAAATAGCTACCAAGCAATCAAGGCATGACTCTCCTCTCCCCTTGGCTCCAATCTTTATCCCCCTAGGGTTTTGAGTGAAAGAAGAGTGGATTGTGTGAGAGAATCACTTTGGCAAGCTTGAGCACTTGATTTCTTCGTCAAGCCGATTGAATTTGTGTCTATTACTCTTGGGTTCTTGGAACCCTAGCCGGCTAGGCGTCGCCCAAGAGCTTCCATCTTGTGGAAGAGCCTTGGGAAGTTTGTATTACCCTTGATTTCTTAGTGAAAAACTCAAGTAACCTTTGTGGTTGCTTTGAGAGAGAAAAGGAGGTGGAAGAGACTTCAACCTTGGTGGTCACCTCAACAACGAGGATGTAGGAGCTCCTTTATTGGGTTGTCAAACCTTAGAATAAATCCTTGTGTCCCATGTGCTTGTTGTTGTTGTGATTTGTTCTATCATATTTGTTTCTTGTTGGTGTGTCTTCGTCTCCAACTCTCCTCTTAGGGTTTGGACTCGATCTATGGAGTGGTGACCTTCTGGCATCAAAGGAGCAAGCCCAACACTTCACCTTACCACTAGGGAGTGGGGTTATAAGATATCTTTCACTCAAAGTTCATTTTAGCACTTTAGTGAATTTCACATAGGTGCCGGAACTGCCGGATGTTTGCGTCGGAACTTTAGGCTGCTGGAAGTTCGAGCCCAAACAGTCGGAACTTTCGACTATCACTAATATTTAACTTTAAATTTACACAGAATTTTTTAGATATGCCTATTCACCCCCCTCCCATTCTAGGCAATGTTTAGATCCTTTCAATTCCTCACATCATTAGTATCTTGTCGACCTAGATTTGGACGAGAAATTTGGATATTTGGGACTCCAAACATTACACTTCGTATTTTGACATTTGTAACGCTAACATCGAAATAGGACTCAAAATATATGCCACTTGATTTTGATGTCATATGTATTTCTCTTTTCTAATCTTCCTCCTTGTATTTGGCACCTGAAAGGATAGTTTTGCCCATCTAGCCATTTCATGTGTTGAAGTAGCTGGGCTCCCTAGCCGCTGCCTCAGTAGGCTGGCTATGGCGGGCTGCCTCCTAGGAAGGCTGGCTACCTATCGCTTGGGTAGGTAGGCTGGCTGGCCACCACAAATGAGTTCGATGTAAGATCAGGATCACAATCACTCGTTGTATGGTGTCTAATTCTACCGATCAGATCAATGAACTCATGAACAAGTACTAAAGAATAGGAAGAATAGATGTGACAACTACCGGATGGCAGAGCTATTTTCCTCTAATAGTGATGTCTAGTACAAAGCGCTATACCAGAGTTCTATCTTGAGGAGGAAGCTAGTGGTGTTTATTCTAGTGATAGAGTGGAAGGAAGTGTTGCAGATGCTCAAGAAGGGCACTCGGGGTCAGAAGACAATGTTTCAGGAAACATTTCAAGTAGTTTTGAAACTGTGTCGGATGAGCTACAACTACCTAAATCAGGGATAGCAACTGGTAGAGAGCAAGCACACACAGACAACTCGATCATAGGTACACCTAGTGTGAGCCCTATCTCACCTTTGGTGAGCACGTCTGATGGTGAACAGTCAAGTCCAGTATCATCTGACGATAGTGAGCCTGTCAGGTTCAAAAATCTAAATGACATATATGATGATACTTCAAAGATTGATTTACCAGATTCAGATGTGAAAGTGTTTACCCCAAAATTTGGGAGAAGAACGTGGGAATTCAAAGTCTTCCAAAATTGTGCCCATCGAGGAATCGATTGCATAAGGATCGATATCAGTTGATTCAGATACAACTCTGAAATCGAATCTCTTTGGATGACATCAGTAGATAGCGATGATGAGCTACAGTTGGCGCTAGGAAAGTACATATCGGACTCTACAAAAAGGGAAAGATTAGGGTCCAAGTTATCTTAAATTAGGAATGTTTTCTTCTACACCAAAGATTGTAATGAGTCGTGCTAGAATAGGATTCATGTTTAGGCTCTGGGTATAAATGTTGGACCCCGGCTATTGTAAGACAAACAATCAATCAAATATAAGTTACTTACTTTTTTCGGCTCTGACCACCCCTTAGGAGTAGAAGTAGAGTAGATCTCGGCGAGTTCTTCAGCGAGTAGGGCTGCATCGGTCCAGCCGACCTCTGGCTTGTCTATAAGTACCGTCATGGCTTAAATTTTTGTTTGTACGGCTGCATGGATCCGGTCGACCTCCACTGCAACTCTGGTATAAGCTAGTTATCGACTCTTGTTTAGTTCAAATACGATTGCATCGATCCGGTCGATCTCCACTGTTTGAACTAGATTAAGGTCAAGTTATCGGCTCTATCTAAGGGTGGCATCCTTCGGATAGATTCATTAAGTTACTGATATTGCTTATTGCTTTCATTATTTATTTAATTACAGCAATATCACTTCGCTCGATTAGGATTAATCTAGATCAGCCTTATATCCTATTTAACCCATCGTTTGTTAATCTAAACTGATCTAATCTGCATCTTAAATGATGAGTTATGTTTTATTGGTTGTTTTATGTCAATCCTGATCATGCATAGTGTGCGGTTAAGGCGTGTCTGGTCTTGAATAGATCTATTGGCTAACAAAAACCGTTCATTAAGTTATCACGGCCTGTGTGATTCTGCCTCACACCCCACTGTTAGCACTGTGGAGTGGGGATTGTTACTTGGTAGATCTATTCCTGATAGGGCATGACCTTAACTGTGCACTATGCCTAAATCGGCTGTTTTGGCCGATATCGAGTGCTTTCACAAATGTAGTTCACGTCACGAGACCATTGAAGTAAAGATAGGTTGAAAGATATGTTAGTCCCATGATCTTATTATTGTATTATGGCCTGCATGATTCTGACTCATGCCCCACTGATATTAGTAATAAGTTAGGGTCGTCAAATCTATTGTTGTTTCTATAGCCTACATGATTCTGCCTCATGCCCCACTGGTCATGCCGGTAGATGAGATCTAATATGTTCATTAGATTTATCTCTATTAAATGGTTAAATGATGATGAGCTACTTCTTTTATATAAAAAGAGATTCGGTTACTTGTAGTCATTGGCCTAAAATAAACTGATTATTGTTGACATCCTATCGCCATTGACTAATATTTGTCTAAATAACAATATTCATCTTGAATGATGACCGATTTCTCTTCCACAACCCTATGAGCTTTAACTGATTTATTCTTATGAGCATGCTGGAATTGGCTATTTAGTCGATCTCCTTCCACATCGGCTCTCAGAGCCGCACATTCGGGACTGTTTGGCAACACCGGCATGTTCCGTCTTAAATTACTGATTAGCTTTCTCTCCTTATCAATTGTAGGGTAAAATTGACTAGCACGTCTCGGGAGGAGTGCGTAGGATCGATAATCCCTGCGTTGAAGCTAGGAGGATCCCTAGCTCCATCAAGCAGACCCTTTCAGCTTGCTCGTGTGCCCTGGCACGAAACGAGATTTCATGCCGACACACGTTCTGGCACGCTCGGTGGGACCCCACAATTGTCATGACAGTTTATAATAATAATGACATCCTTATGGTACATTACGAAGACCTACCTGATAGAGATAAAGATGTCATCGGCAAAGCTATAGAAGAATTTTAGAACAAGTGTTTGTTGTCCTACACCAAAACATGTGACAATACAGTTGTTTAGAAATATCCACTACCTAGAGTTCTGTTGCATGGGCAGATAGATGTAGATGAGGCTGAAGATAGGCGTTTCTTCACGAAAGCTATAAACAAATATGTTCTTGATGCCATATCAAGCCATAATGAAGCTTCCTTGGACACATTTCACAACACCATAAAAGAGGTGTTTCATGGGTTTCTAGTTGATCAGGTTGGGCAAGCTTATTACAACATTTCACATCCGTCGACCTAGGGGACTAATCAAGTCAGTACCAGCCATCAAGAAGCAGCACCAGCTAGTAATGATGATATCCAAGTAGCTCAGAGTTCATCTGAACAAGCTCAAGGAGTTACTACAAATCAGAAATAGTATAATCCTGGATCATTAGTGCAGCATGTACAACAGCCGATGGGGCAAGGTCAGAACCAGGTGATTAATTTTGGCACATCAGGCCAGGATCCATAGAGATATAGATCCTAATGTCTATAACCAAAGACTTCAAGTAGCAAACCAACAAAGGACCCAGTAGATAGAGATTCCATAGGGGTTTCATTATGGCATAGATTATAACACCCTTCATATGATTCTAAATCCAGGGTATCAAGGCACATGAGATTTCAATTCATAGATGGGTCAGCAAGTGCAGAGAAATCCAAATTCACATGCGAACGAGTTGTTGCTAAAGGTGACCGAGATGATGAAGAATCAGTTTGGTCTGAAGTCAAAAGGGTTGACCTTCTCGTACAAATGCCCATATTCAGAATAGTATGATTTGGCCGCCCTTCCTACAAATTACAGGCTCCCGGAGTTCGCTAAGTTCACTGGCCAAGATAGCACACGCACAATAGAACATGTCAGTCGGTATCTTACACAGTTGGGCGAAGCATCCGTTGAAGAGGCCCATCAAGTTTGTTTCTTCTCCTTGTCCCTATTAGGGCCAGCCTTCACTTAGTTTTCATCACTACCAGTCAACCCCATTGCCAACTGGGCTGACCTAGAAAAGAAATTTCATACATATTTTTATACAAGGACTGGAGAAAAGAAGATTACTGATTTGACAACTATAAGGTAGAAAACTAATGAATTGGGCATTGAGTTTCTTTAGAGGTTCTGAGAGACTAGGAATTTGTGCTTCTCATTAAATTTAGCTGATGATCAACTAGCTGCTTTGGCCATTCAAGGGATGCTGCCAACATGGAAAGAAAAACTGCTAGGACAAGAATTTGACAACTTAGGTCAATTGGCTCAATGAGTAGCGACGCTCAAAAGCTAATTTCAGAGTATGCACAGAGATACCCAATTCTAGAAGAGTACCACAGTGGCCGAAGCTTATAATCCATATTTAGTCGATGATGGTTATGAAGATGAAGAAGAAGAGGTTGCTATGGCTGAATGGAATTGGGGCAAAAAGACAGTAATGGTACCAAATCCTTGGGAAAGAGGAGTCAAGGAGAGCTATAACTTTGATGTCACAAAATCAGACAAGCTCTTCGATTTCTTGCTTGAGAAGGGACATATCAAGTTGTCCAATAATCATGTTATGTTGCCTCCTGATCAGTTGAAGAATAAGAAGTTTTGTAAGTTCCATAACGCTACTTCTCATTCCACTAATGAATGTAGAATTTTTCGGTAGCATATACAGAGGGCTATTTAGCAAGGAAGACTCAAATTTGATACGCCTTGGAAAATGAAAGTTGATGATAATCCTTTCCCAGGAGATCAAAACATGGTCGATGCTAGGCTGCTCAAAGGAAAGACTAAGGTCCTAACATCAACCAAATCAAGAGAAGCTAGAACAGTCGATCTCGAGATGTAAATATCGGCTGACGAATATAGAGAAATTAGAAGACGTCGTGACAAGCAAAAGAGCCGATATGAGCAGGGAAAAACATTAAAAAAAGGGGCAACAAAGCCATGGGTTATATCTCAAATTCTGTTGAATAAATGGCAGCGGTAGAAGGAAAAGGATTATCAATGTTGGTTAGAAGAGCAAAAATACCAGCGTCAATAGGAAAAAGTGAGGTATGAAATAAAGCAAGCTGAATCATATTGGAAGTGTCCTTTCTTCAAACATTGCTGGAACAAAGGTTTAAAGTTGCCTACCAGGAATAACTATCCAGAGTGCAGCGATCAGTATTGGGAGTTTAGGCAATCTCAAGCCAACCGCCGGTCTATCCATACTCAAGATGCATTTCATCATAATAACATGGATCGACGCTTAAATAATGGAAATGTTCATAATCAGCTTGGAAAAAGAGTTGTTGATCAAGACTGCGCTGATTATGAAGAAGAAGGCAACGAGAGAGAATATGTTTGGCAGGAAGGCCAATGGTGTCCAAGAGATTTGATAAGAAGCCAGAAGAGAAGGGTGCAACACTTAAGGAATAGAGAGTTGGAACAGGCTCAAGCATCTAGTAAACCTCAAGTATGGCGTGCTAAGCAAACAACCAATCGAAGGCAACCATCGGCTAATATTCAAATGGCTTTCCTGTTGCCATCAAAGTTCAGAGCTCCGACAGATCAGGAAGTTTATTCGGATTTTGATGAATCGGAGTATGAAGAGACAGTTGCCAAGCCAACGGTTATACAACAGGCTATATTTGATAAACCAGTCAAGCATCGGCACTTAAAGGCTTTATATATAAAAGGTTTGGTTGATGGGAAGCCAATAAACAAGATGTTGGTGGATGGAGGTGCTTCTGTCAATCTCATGTGTTATACTACTTTTCGCAAACTTGGCAAGGGAGCAGGAGATCTGATTGAGACTGACATGATGCTTAAGGACTTTGGGGGTAATACGTCTAAGACCCGAGGTGCAATGAATGTCAAACTGACAATCGGGAGTAAGACTTTGCTCACCACATTCTTCATCATTGATGGAAAACGGTCGTACAACTTGCGCCTTGGTCGGGATTGGATTCATGCGAATTGTTGTGTACCATCGACCTGCATCAGTGTTTGATTCAATGGCATAGAGATGATGTTGAACTGGTTCACACTGATGAGTCTATAAGTATCGCAACAGCCGATCCAGTCTTTTGGAAGCTAGCAGACTTTGAATGCTTTTTGGCAAGTTATGGGAAGGAGGCTCCATTAAAATCAACGATGTAAGCCAACAGCCGATCCAAGAAATCAGCTCTGAGAGTTTGTTCTAGTAAATAGTCATGGCTTCACATCGACCATTGGATTAAGGGAGAATAAGCATTAGTCCTGGAAATAGGCTTAGGCCGAAATATGTGAACGCTAAGTCAAATCAAAAGTGCAATTCAGAGTTGATAGAACTATTAAAGGAAGTTTTGTTTCGCTTAATGAGATGCTTGGTCTGGATTGATCGATCGTTTAACCTTTGGTCTAAAAAGTTCTGGTGCAACCTATCAATAGCGATCGACAAAAATATTTAAAGGGATGTTATCCTACTATTTGATCAACACTTGATAGCCGATTCATTTAGTCATCGGCTCTAATAGCTGGTACCAGAAGGTATCGCCTCTAGTTCAAAAAATAAAGATCTTTGAATATATAAAAGCCGAAATGAAATGTATCACCTCCAGAGCAAAAACAAAAAACAAAGACATTCATGACACATACAAGGGCATTGCCCTAAGATACATTCATGAAAGAATAGAAGGTTTCATTCATTAGTTTGCCCTAAGTACAGACTAATCAAAGACCTTGTTCACCGCAGCTTGAGCAGATGTGATGTCCAGAATGGCCTCTACTGCAACAATGAATTCTTTGAGCAGGTCCTCATGTTCCTCAGGGCCGTCACCCATCGCGAAGCCAGCCTCCATGGCATGGAGCTCATATTCGGTCTAGACTTGGGTTATGGTCAACACCACCGACGCGCCATGACGGACGCCATGAAGCACAATCTCTTGGACGCGGGCCAGGATGTCATGGAGGCGGGCATTGATGAGGGAGCCTCGAGCATTGATGGCATCCATGGCTGTGTTTGCCGCTAGTTGAAGGGACTCCAATTGCACCATTAGGGCTGGTGATCACAGAAATAGGAAAGTTATCAATAGAAAGGACAATGGAAATTAGGATAAAGCGCTCCTAGAATTCATCTTACCTGCCACCATGGCATCAGACTCAGCCAGCCACGCCCGAACGGCACTGGCCTCTTCTTTGGTAGCATGAAGGGCCGCTTGGGAGACCCCGAGATGGATCTCAAGCTAGCCGTTTTCCTAAGTCGCCTCAAAATAGCGGTCCTAGGCCACCCTCCACTCTCGGAGGAAGCATCGAGCATCGTCACCATTGCACGAGTTAGAGGAATCCGATGATGAGGCCGACATAGAAGATGCAGCATTAGAGGGCTCGCCGGCCCTAGGAAGAGGACAGAGACTATCATTCAAAACAAATCTATAGACAAATCAGAACAGTTCATCGCCACAAGCAAAAGATGTCGATCTCACCTCATGCATCGGAGGCGCTAATTCACCGGCATGTTCTCCTCCGAAACCTCCTCCGCTGCATGCTTGCCACGGTTCTCCTCACCGGCCATGAAGTTGATTGGATCTATAGGAAGGGAGGAAGGTCGCTACAGGGTTCTGCGAGGGCGGAGAAGTGCAAAGGAACAGGAGCGGTTGCGAGTGTGGATGTATTCGAGGCCGGAGCTCTCGGCTGGTATTTGAAGGCAAGGAGCGAAGAGGTGGATGCCTCGGGACGTGCAAATGGCAACCGCAATTAATAGAAGGCGAAGCTCCACCTCACTAATACCGAAGAGAATACGGCGCCGAGTGACTAAGGATAGAAGATCAAAGGGTTCTATTAATAAAAAAGAATGTGTTTTCAGACTTAATTGGATTAAGATTAGAAGTTTGGAATCGACTATTTCAAATAGGCTCTTTAGCTGAAACAAGAAGAACAATTAGACGGCAGAGAGGATGATCAATTCTGCGCAAGATATAAGTTGTGTCAACACGGAATTTCATCCCGTGCCGAGGGCACACGAGCAAGCTAGAAGGGTCCGCTCGATGGAGTTGGGGATCCACCTAGCTTCAGCGCAGGGATAGTTAGTCCTACGCACTCCTCCCAAGATGTGCCAGTCAATTTGACCCTATAATTGACAAGAATAGAAAGTTTATTAGTAATTTAGGACAGAACATGTCGGTGTTGCCAGACAGTCCCTAATGTGCGGCTCTAATAGCCGATATGAAAGGAGATTGACTAAATAGTAGATTCTAGCATATTCATAAGAATAAATCAATTAAAGCTCATGTGGTTGTGTAAGAAGAATCAGTTATTGCTCAGGATGAATATTATTATTTAGACAAATATTAGTCAATAGCAATAAGATATCAACAATAATTAGTTTATGCTAAGCCAATGATTGCAAGTAACCGAACCCCTTTTGCATAAATGAAATAGTTCATCATCATTTAACCATTTAATAAAGATAAATCTAATGAACATATTAGATCTCATCTATCGCTATGACCAGTGGGGCATGAGATAGAATCATGCAGGCCGTAGAAACAACAATAGACTCAACGACCCAAACTTATTACTAATATTAGTGGGGCATGAAGCAGAATCATGCAGGCTGTAATACAATAATAAGATCATAGGGCTAACACATCTTTCAACCTATCCCTACTTCAATGATCTCATGATGTGAACTATTCGTGAAAGCACTCGATATCGGCTAAAACAGTCGATTTAGGCATAGCTCACAGCTAAGGTCATGCCCTCTCAGGAACAGATCTACCAAATAATGATCCCCACTCTACGCTGCTAACAGTGGGGTGTGAGGTAAAATCACACAGGCCATGATAACAGACCATGGAACGGTTTTTGCTAGCCAATAGATCTACTCAAAATCAGACACGCTTTAACCGCACGCTATGCACGATCAAGATTGATGTAAAACAGACGATAAAACATAACTCATCGTTTAAAGTGCAGATTAGATCAACTTTAGATTAGCAAATGATGGGTTAAAAAGGATATAAGGCCGATCTAGATCAATCCCAATCAGGCGAAGTGATATTGTTGTAATTAAATAAATAATGGAAGTAATAAGCAATATCGGTAACTTAATGAATCTATCCGAAGGAACGCCACCCATAGATAGAGCCGATAACTTGACCTTAATCTAGTTCGAGCAGTGGAGGTCGATCGGATCGATGCAGCCTTACTTGAACTAGACAAAAGTCGATAACTAACTCACACCAGAGTCGCAATGGAGGTCGACCGGATCGATATAGCCGTACGAATAGAGGTATAAGCCATGATGGCACTCACAGACAAGCAGTGGAGGTTGACCGGATCAATGCATCCATACTTGCTAAAGAACTCATCAAGATCTACTCTACTCCTACTCCTAAGGGGTGGCTGGAGCCAAAAAGAGTAAGTAACTTGTATTTGATTGATTGTGCGTCCTTTACAATAGCCGAGGTTTGATATTTATACCCGGAGCCTGAAAATGAATCCTACTCGAGTACAACTCAGTACAATCTTTGGTATGAAGAAAACATTCATATTTTTAGATAACTTGGACTCTAATCTTTCCCCTTTTGTAGAGTCTGATATGTATCTTCTCGATGACAATCATATCTCATCATCATTATCTACTGACGTCATTCAGAGAGAACCGATCCCTGTGTCGCATCTGAACCAGCAGATATCAATCCTTACGTAATCGACTCCTTGATTGGCACAATCTTGGAAGCCTACGAGTTTCCGCGCTCTTCTCCCAAATTTTGGTGTAAACACATGCCCCCCCAATTTTGAGATAAAATGATTTTATCCCAAAATTCTAGTTCATTGGTTTACCATGCCGCAACTGTTCTATCCTGAGATATACGCACGACTCCTGACTTCCTGGCCCGAGTTTTATATAACATCCTAACAGTATCTTTTCCAACCCACTTGACCTATTTGCTTTCTCCTTCTTTCTCAAGCAGACTTTAACAGCCGACATCGTCATTGCCAAGGCCCCAAACCCTAGCAAACCATATGTTCTAACAAGCCGCCACCTAAGCGATCATCGCCAGATTCAAACCAATTTTTGGCCATGATGGCAACCATCGACCATGTCCCTGATGTATGTCTCCAAGTTTCCATTCTCTAATTATCGACCGCTACCTTGTATTTCTTTTCTTCTCAACATTATCTCGTCCGTTTTCTTAGGAAATGAGGAATGAAATCTTGATTCCATCAGCTGTTGCCCCCAATATCTATTTTCTTAGGCCTATGGGTGATCCCAATCCATCTGATTTCATCCACCAAGAAACCAACCAAATCCCCTTCAAACAATCTGAAGTGGATTTGTCCTCTTGAAATACCAAAACTCTCTTCAGAAATTGGCCAAAGATGTCTAAGGGATGGAGAAATTGGTTCCATAGGATGTCTAAGAAAAAGGGTGGAGATTGAGAGCTTTATGATCTAAATCAATGCCTGACCCTCTCGTTGTCCAGGATGGAGAGGAATGATTCACTCCTGATTTCTACATCTTATTTCTGGTCCAATGCCCTGAATGCCTTTTATTCGGTCATGGTCCAATGACCATCACTCTGGCCGACGTTTACATGTTGACCGACCTTAGAATTACTAGATCAATGCAGCCCTATGAGTACTTGAGTGCTGGTTCCAAGAAGCTAGGCAACTTATCAAACTATTCAGGATGGGTAGGCTACATTATGAACCATATTGAGGATGGATCAGCTGTTAGTGAGAGGGAACACATGGCTTTTCTAAATATGTGGCTAGAAAGATTCATCTTCTATGGGTCATCTTGTGGACCAACTTATAATCACAAAGTCATGGCAGAACACCTAGCGGCGGGTAAGGGTATTCCCCTTAGAAAATATATGTTATGAGCCGCTTACCATCTGATGCACTAGGTAGCTGCCCAATTGCTGAAGAATGAACCAGTACACACTATTAGTGGCCCTTGGTGGTTGATATAGTTATGGCTAAACCTGTATATGCACAAAATTATAAGTTCTGATCTTAGAAACCTAAGCTTTCCTTCCTCCACCTTTGATGAGAAATACAAGGGTGAAGAAGGGAGAACCTATCAGTGCACGAGCTATGGTGAAGCTGTATCGGCCATAGTAATTGATGTCAATATTGGCCATCTCTTCAAAAAGTTTTATAGAGGGTTCGATGCAGATGTTCTGACTTGGTTGCCCTACGATAATGACAAGAATGATGAGCTGATTTTCCCATTCAAATTTTGGTTTGAATTAGGCAGTTCAGACAAAGCAGCGGCTGTAATTTTTAATTCTTTCGTCAAGCCCTATGTTCTTCCAACCGAATTTTGTCATGGTCATGGCAAAATGGCTATAGGCTCCTTTATCCTAGGCAACCTTCCAACTTATGAGTTTTATAATCCATCTTTTGTGGCCCATTAGTTCGGCCTCAGCCAATTTCCTCCTCGACTCTTCTTTAAGGATATACTGAGGCCTTGGGAAGACATTAGAGAAGTACTAGAAACCTCCAGAGTTTTTCAACTAGGATCAGATCTTTCTTCCTTTTGCTTGCATAACTAGGTCAGAGTTAGCCTCTCCTCTACTCTTTTTGACTCCTGGTGGCTAGAATGGCACTCCCATCTTTTCTGTGGGTTGGTCCACCCTTTATGTGTAGCTTTGGATGGAGAATTTGCTTCTGATAGAGAGGTAACTTGCCATCCTCTTTCAAGAAAATTATTCAACGGACTCTTTTGCCAATTATTTTAACCAATCCTCTTCAGGATACTGAATTTGATCCTCCAAGCTTGGATAGGAAGGGGCGTCCTATAAATTATCAACCACCATGCCCTGTTTAAAGAATGGGATCGGCTGCGCCTACACTAGGGAAACTGGTGAAAACTCATGTTGCCCCCACCATCGTAACATATCAGTCTTCAAAGCGCAAGGCAACTCAAGGGGCAACCCAGAAAACTACTACTAGAAAGAGACTCCATAGAACGAGGCCATCAGCTGCTCAGGTAAACAATTTATCTTCTTCTTAAAAATGTTATTCAATTGCTGATTCCGTTCTTTCATAGCTATCGAGCATTACATCCCAACCTGCTCTAGGTGCAGGACTGCTATCCTAGGTGTTTGACTCAACACCATCTGAACCCCCACCGGCTGATCCTTAAGAGAAGCCTATTTCGGTTGAGATAACCGATGCTTCCATATCAGCAAAAAATGTGAGTTTCATCCTTGATGCTTATGGGAATTTATCTTTAATTTCTTGATTTACTCAATTTTTATCCCCCATCCAATTTCTTGCTATGTTAGATACTTCCTAAGGAAACACTCATGCAAGAGCAGGAGTCTGACTGTCTCCTTATTGAAAATAATCCTGTTGTTGCCAATGTCCAAACTGTCGACTCCCCGATCTAGCACACAACTGATGGTAGGAAAGTCATATGCTTAACTCATTTCTTTGCAACAAACATGAATTAAGAAATCATCCCTTGTCATTGAAGATACTAATGCTAGAAGCTTAGAGTCGATTCCACCATATGCTATTGGTGCATCATCAGTTGTTCCCCATCTTTAGATAGGGGCTGCAACAGAGAAGGTATTGTATCCTCTTCGCCATCCACTTTGTGATAAACTATTTCAAACCTCCTAATCAAGATTTCTTCTGTACATAGGCACTCAATCTTCCAGCCCGAAGCTATTCTTTTGATCTTGAGGAGTATTTTGATGAAGATGAAATCAGATCGTCAGCCACTTCCTCTAATGAAGCTTTGTCGGAGGAGACCAGAAATCGGCTAAGAAATTTATTGCCAATATTTGAGAAGAATATAGTCAATTTGGTCTAAGATACCGATTCAATGCAGAGAGTCTTCTTAGCCATTAAGGGTGATCCATCCCCAGCTCTCTCCAGAGTCTTATCATCTTTGTCTATTTTTAAAGATCAGGCCCTGAAGGTGAAAAAGATTTAGAGAAACTTGTCCAATTGTGAAGCCTTGCCGGCTAAGGGGAACTCTAATTGGCAAGAGGTTAAAGGGCTAACGCAGTTGATTGATGATTTGAAGAACTCCTCCCTTAGGACCGATCCAGAGTTGTCCCAACTGGAAATCAAGCATGCAGAAATTGAGAAGGAGCTGGAAAACATGAAGGCTGCCATTGATCATCGCAAGTCCACTCTAGCCCAAATACCTGATATCATCAAATAGAAGAAACAGGAATTGTTGGCCAAAGTAAAAGAAGGCAGAGCCATCCAAAGTAGCCTTGAGAACACTCCTGGAACAACCGAAGAATACGAGCAAAAGATTGCAGAAGCTAATGCTATCCGGCTAGAAGTACTAAAAGTCATCCAAGATGTTCTAAACTTATGATATGTATGTCAATACATGTCTTGTGTAGGACCAATGATAGCCATATTTTTGTTGCCTCATTGTATTTCTTATTTCGGCTAAAGAGCCGATTTGAAAACAACCGACTCCATACTTATAATCTTAACCCAATTAAGTATGAAACCCCAGCTTTATCAAGAGAGCCGTTCGATTTTTTTGCTTTAGTCGCCCAACGCCGTATTCTCTCTAGCATTAGTGAGGTGGCGCTTCGCCTTCTATTAATTGTGGTTGCCTTTTGCGGATCCCAAGGCATCCACCTCTTCGCTCTGTGGCTTCAAATACCAGCCGAGGGTTTTGGCCTTGAACACATCTCCACTTGCAACTGTTCCTTTGCACTTCTTTGCCTTCCAAAACCCT
Source organism: Miscanthus floridulus (assembly GCF_019320115.1). NCBI lineage: Eukaryota > Viridiplantae > Streptophyta > Magnoliopsida > Poales > Poaceae > Miscanthus > Miscanthus floridulus. The sequence goes on along the minus strand of NC_089586.1, from coordinate 116,707,730 downwards.
ATAGCAGTTTTCTTCCTTCCCGTAGATCCAATCGATATCATGGCCGGTGAGGATAACCGCGGTAAGCGCGCGGCGGAGGAGATCCCAGAGGAGAACATGCCGATGAACCAGCGTCTCTGACGCATGAGGTGAGATTGACAACCTCTGTTCATGATGATGATCTATTCTAACTCACCTATAGGTTTGTCGTGAATGACAGCCTTCGTCCCCTCCTCAGGACCGGCAAACCTTCTGATGCTACATCTTTTGCGCCAGCTTTGTCGTTGAATTCTTCCAACTCGTATAACGGTGATGATGCCCGATGCTTCTTCTGAGAATGGAGGGTGGCTGAGGACCGCTATTCTGAGGCGATTTAGAACAATGGCTAGCTTGAGATCCATCTAGGGGTATTCCAAGTGGCCCTTAATGCGGCTGAGGAGGAGGCTAGTGTCGTTTGAGCGCGTCTGGCTGAGTCTAACACCGCGGTGGCAGGTAAGATGAGTTCCATGAATACTTCTATTCTGATTTCCACCATCTTTATCTTGATAGTTTTCTGTGATCGCCAGCCTAGATGGTGCAGTTGGAATCTCTCCAACTGGTGGCGAACACGGCTGTGGACGCCGTCAATGCTCGGGGTTCCCTCATTAATGCTTGTCTCCAAGACATCCTGGTCTGCATTTAGTAGATTGCCCTCCACGGCATTCGTCACAGCGCGTTGGTGGCGCTGACCGTGGTGCAAGTTCAGAAAGGGTACGAGCTCCATGCCATGGAGACTGGTTTCCCAATGGGCGATGGTCCTAAGGAACATGAGGACTTGATAGAAGAATTCATCGTGGCGGCTGAGGCCATCGTGGATATCACATCTGCTCAGGATGTGGTGAACAAAGTCTTCGATTAGATTGTACTTAAGGCGAACCAATGAACAAAGACCCCTATTCTTTCATGAATGTGTCTCAGTGCAATGCCCTGGTGTATATCATGAATGTCTTTGTTTTTTGTTTTTGCTCTATAGGCGATACATATCATATCAACTTTCATATCTTTGAAGATTTTCATCTGAGATTTTTTATTTTTTGAACTAGAGGCGACACCCTTCTGGTACCGGCTATTAGAGTCGATGACTAAATGAATCGACCATCAAGTTTTGATCAAATGCTAGGACAACATCCCTTTAAATATTTCATCACAGAATTTTTCATACCAAAGGTTAAACGATTGATCAATCTAGGTCAAGCATCCCATTAAGCGAAATAGAACCTCTTTTAATAGATCTATTATTTATGATTCGACTTAGCGTTCACATACGTCGGCCTAAGCCCATTTCCAGGACCAGTGCTTATTCTTCCTTAATCCAATGGCCGACGTGAATCCATGACTATTCACTAAAACACACTCTCAGAGCCGATCGCTTGCATTGGCTGTTGGCTTTCATTGCTGATCTTAATGAAGCCTCCTTCCCATAACTTGCCAGAAAAGCATCTGAAGCTCCTAGTTCCCAGAAGACTAGATTGGCTATTGCAATGCTCACAGACTCATCAGCACAAACCAGTTCGACATCATCGCCATGCCATTGAATCAAACACTGATGCATGGTTGATGGTACACAATAGTTCACATGGATCCAATCACAACCAAGGAGCAAACTATACGACCCTTTTCCATCGATAACGAAGAATGTGGTGAGCAGAGTCTTACTTCTGATTGTCAATTTGACATTTATTGCCTCTCAGGTCTTAGATGCATTACCTCCAAAATCCTTAAGCATCATGTCAGTCTCCATCAGATCTTCTGGTTCTTTGCCAAGTTTATGAAAAGTGGTGTAAGGCATAAGATTAACAAAAGCACCTCTGTCCACCAACATTTTGTTCATCGGCTTCCCATCATCCAAACCTTTCAGATATAAAGCCTTCAAGTGCCGATGCTTGACTGGTTTATCAAATATTGCTTGTTGTACAACCGTCAACTTGGCAACTATCTCCTCATACTCCAATTCATCAAAATCCAAACAAACTTCTTGGTCTACTGAAGCTCTAAATTCTGATGGCAACAGAAAAACCATTTGGATATTAGCCGATGGTTGCTTTCTATTAGCTGTTTGCTTAGTACGCCATACTTGAGGTTTATCGAATGCCTGAGCCTACTCCAACTCTTTATTTCTTAAGCATTGCACCCTTCTCTTCTGGCTTCTTGTCAAACCACCTGGACACCATTGGCCTTCCTGCCAAACATATTTTCTTTCATTGCCTTCTTCATAATCAGCCCAATCTTGGTCTACAACTCATTTTCCAAACCGATCATAAACACTTTTATTTTTTAAGCACCGATCCATGTTATTATGATGATATGCATCTTGAGCATGGATAGACCAGTGGTTGGTTTGAGATTGCCTAAACTCTCAATATTGATTATTACATTCTTGACAGTCATGTCTGGTAGGCAACTTCAAACCTTCATTCTAGCAATGTCTGAAGAAAGGACAATTCCAATGTGACTCTGCTTGTTTCCTTTTATACCTCTCTTTTTCTAATTGACTCTGGTATTCTTGATTCTTTAACCAATGCTAATAATCCTTTTTCATCTACCGCTGCCACTTATTCAACAGGATCTGAGATGTAACTCGTGGCTTTGTTGCCCCATCCTTTGACACTTCCCCCTGCTTATATCGGCTCTTGTGCTTGTCGCAACGTCTGCTATTTTTTCTGTACTCGTCAGTCGATATTTGTATCTTGGGATCGACTATTCCAGCTTCTCTTGATTTGGTTGATGTTAAGACCTTAGTCTTTCCTTTGAGCAGTCCAGCATCAACCATGTTTTGATCTCCTAGGAAAGGATTATCATTAACTTTCATTTTCCGAGGCGTATCAAATTTGAGTCTTCCTTGCTGAATAGCCCTCTGTATATGCTACCAGAAAATTCTGCATTCATTAGTGGAATGAGAAGTAGCATTATGAAACTTGTAGAACTTCTTATTCTTCAACTGATCAGGGGGCAACATAACATGATTATCGGACAACTTGATATGTCCCTTCTCAACCAAGAAATCGAAGAGCTTGTCTCATTTTGTGACATCAAAGTCATAGCTCTCCTCGACTCCTCTTTCCTAAGGATTTGGTACCATTACTGTCTTTTTGCCCTAATTTCATTCAGCCGCAGCAACCTCTTCTTCTTCATCTTCATAATCGTCATCGACTGAATATGGATTATAAGCTTCGGCTAATGTGGTACTCTTCTGGAATCGGGTATCTCTGTTTATACTCTGGAATTGGCTATTGAGCGTCGCTACTCATTGAGCCAATTGACCTAAGTTATCAAATTCTTGTCCTAGTAGTTTTTCTTTCCATGTTGGCAGCATCCCTTGAATGGCCAAAGCGGCTAGTTGATCATCAGCCTTGTTTAAGGAGAAGCATAAGTTCCTAGTTTCTCAGAACCTTTGAAGAAACTCAGTGTCTAATTCATTAGTCTTCTGCCTTATAGTTGTCAGATCGATAATCTTCTTTTCTCCAGTCTCAGTATAAAAATATGTATGAAATTTCTTCTTGAGGTCAGCCCAGTAGGTAATGGAGTTGACCGACAATGATGAAAACTAAGTGAACGCTGGCCCTAACAGGGACAAAGAGAAGAAACGGACTCGATGAGCATCCTCAACTGATGCCTCGCCCAATTGTGTAAGATACCGACTGACATGTTCTATCATGCTTGTACTGTCTTGGCCAGTGAACTTAGCGAACTCTGGGAGCCTGTAATTTATGGGAAGAGTGACCAAATCATACTATTCTAGATATGGGTGTTTGTATGAAAAGGTCAGCCCTTTTGGCTTTAGACCGAACTGATTATTCATCATCTTGGTCACCTTCAGCAGCAACTCATCAGCATTCGAATTTGGATTTCTCTGCACCTATTGACCCATCTGTGGATTGAAATCCCATGTGTCTTGATACCTTGGATTTGGAATCATGTGAAGGGTGTTATAATTTGTGCCATAGCGATACCCTTGTGGAATCTCTATCTGCTGGGTTCTTTGCTGGCTTGCTGCTTGAAGTCTCTGATTGTAGACATGAGGATCTATATCTCTACGGATCCTTTGAATCGATGGTGCTATTTTTTGAGTTGACGACAGTATGTGGCCTGATGTGCCAAAATTAATCACTTGATTCTGACCTTGCCCCATCGGTTGTTGCACACGCTGCACTGACGGTCTAGGATTACACTGTATTTGATTCGTAGTAGTACCTTGAGCTTGTTTAGATAAACCCTGAACTGCCTAGACATCGCCATTACCAGGTGGTACTGCTTTTTAATGGCTGGTACCGACTTGATTAGTCTCTTGGGTCGACGGATCTGGAATGTTGTAATAAGTCGGCCCAACTTGACCAACTAGAAACCCATGAATCGCTTCTTTCATGGTGTTGTGGAATGTGTGTAAGAAAGCTTCATTATGGCTTGATATGGCATCACGAACAGATTTGTCTACAACTTCCATAAAGAAATGTCTATCTTCAGCTTCAGTTGTATCTGTCTGCCCGTGTAATAGAACTCTTGGTAGTGGAAATTTCCAAACCATTGTGTTGTCATGTGTTTTGGTATAGGACAACAAACATTTGCTCTGAAATTCTTCTGTAGCTTTGTCGATGACATCTTTATCTCCATCAGGTATATCTTCATAATGTATCATAAGGATGTCATTGTTATTGTGAACCGCCATGATGATTGTGGGGTCCCACCAGGCATGCCAGAAACGTGTGTCGGCACAAAATTTCGTCCCGTGCCGAGGGCACACGAGCAAGCCGGAAGGGTCCGCTCGATGGAGCTGGGGATCCACCTAGCTTTAGCGTAGGGATGGTCAATCCTACGCACTCCTCCTGAGACATGCCAGTCAATTTGACCCTGCAATTGACGAGGAGAGAAAGTTTATCAGTAATTTGGGGTGGAACATGCCGGTGTTGCCATATGGTACTGAATGTGCGACTCTGAGAGCCGATATGAAAGGAGATCAACTAAATAGTCAATTTCAGCATATTCATAAGAATAAATCAATTAAAGCCCATGCGGTTGTGTAAGAAGAATCGGTTATCATTCAGGATGAATATCATTATTTAGACATAGAATTGTAACACCCTAAATTTTGCAACTTTAGAAATAGAGTTAAAAAGATTTAATTTGGAATTTTTGTGTGCATGAAAACATAGAAAAATAAAATTTTTCATTAATATAAAATTTATCATAAGGTAGAAACGTGTTTGTTGCATTCATGCCGATCGCACCTCGTGTTTCTATGTGCAAAATGTGTGTTTTTATACGTTTAGGAGATGAATATCTATTTCTAGGAATTTTCTAGTTTCTTTCTAGAATTTAATTCCTGCCTCCTTCACTTTCATCTTTATGTTCAAAGTTCTCAACAATATTTCCATGAGCTCCAAATACTTTATTTGGGTTCATCATGTTTCAAAGTGGCTCTGGAAATTTTCCCTAAATTTTCGGAGGTCCCGGAGTATTTTTCGTGGCTTAAATAGCAATTCTAGACTTTTCTAAAATTATTTTATCCACAAAATTAATTAATTCCAAAATAATAAATCTCTCATTTATCCCAACGCTCAAAGCCCATGTGCAATAATCCTAATAAATCCTAAAGGCCCATGCATTTATTTACTAATGGGCTTTAATGTTTAATTAGACCCATTAGTAAATGTGGAGGGTGCAACATTAATTAGTACCATATCGCTAGTTGACGTGGAGGTGGAGAGTTTTTCTTCCTATATATATCAACCAACCCCTTGGGCAAAGCACATCAAAACTACCGTATGGGGAGCCCCTAGTTTGGGAAATCCCTCGTGTAGTAAATTATATTTTTCCCTCCTTCCCTCTCCGTTGTCGCCGCCGCCGTCACCGCCGTTAGCCACACCGTTGCTGAGGTTCGAATTGAGGTGATGAATCTATCGACGTTTCCCTTCATTCCTCTTTTTGCCCTGTAGCTCACACAATGCACGATATTGCTGAGCTCTTGTAGAAAGCCATCGTCACCGTTTTAGTTGGATGAGCCTGCAAGCGGTCAGCTGCTGCGATGTTGGTCTAGCTCCAAGAAAACGCCGCTGCCAGTGAACCTGTCCGTCGACCAGCGCTGGTGAGCCTCTACAAATACTCCTTGTTTCTTTGGTTCATGTCCCGATGTCGTTTTAGCCGTTGTTGCTGCTCGTGCGTCGTCTAGTTTGGCCATAACCATGGGTAGTACTGCAAGTTCTGTAAGGCATGCTACCGCTCTGTTGCATTGCCGCCCACCGCTGTTTTCTGCTACCTGGGCACATGTCCCTTGCTCTCTGTCCCAGTCAGTTTGAGCGAGCTCAGTTGCCCTTGCTCCTGCTGCGGCCGAGAGACCTGCCATCCACCATGTCTACATGTGTATGCCTACGTACATCACGCAAGGTATGGAGGCTTACATGCATATGAGCAATTAACATCACCCGTGCATGCCTGCGTTACGCTGTGCCGATCGGCTAGTTAGCTTGATGACCTCATCTTCCACGTCATGCTTTATTGTGGCCATTTTCCTTTACAAAAATAAACCTTGAAATACAATAGGAATACGTAATCATCCTAAACCGTCCGTTTTTAGATCAATGGTCCAGATTAGAACTTACCCCTTCGCTGTTCTTTTTGCTAAAGAGTCCCTCTATTTTTGACAAATAAACCCGCAGTCCAAAACATGTTTTCAGATTTTGTTTTCTTCATTTGAAAGCGTATTTTGTTTCGGTTAAGTCTAAAATACGTTTTCAGCTATTTACATATTTGCCACTGATTTTGATTTAGCCATAACTTCTCCGTTTTAACTCCGATTTGATCCGTTCAACTTGCGTTAGGTTCGTAATTTTATAATCTACGTGTTTATACTACTGTTCAGTATGTTTTTAACTTTTAAAATTCATGATTAGATTTAATCTAATATTTGACTAAAAGAAATCTTATTTAAATCATATCTTCTGCGTCTTAGATCTGTTTTGACCCATTCAAGTTATGTTAGATTCATATCAACGAGATCTACACGTTAGTAACAATGGTTACCATATTACTATTTCTAAAATTTCATGCTTAAATCATATCTTGATTAATAATTATGCAACTGGATTTTATAAATAGAATATGATTTGTATCACTTTAGTTTTATAAATAAAATCTAAATTTGACTTAAATTATAATCTCTATACAATATCATATATATGTTTTATATAATTAAAACACATGAAACTAATAGTTTTATGAGTAGATCTTTCGGTAGATGTATCTTTTTCGCCGTAGCTCCGATTAGCGTGCTTTTCGCGTTTGTGTGTTCGTAGCGAGACGTAGATTCGTTTTACAAACTTTTCATCTTGATTTTATGTTTGGTGTACTATTCTAATTTAGATCTATTGTTTGCTTCATGTATAATTGTATGGATGCTTGTGTGGTGCTTTATGATTTTGTCCAGTCGGTGAGATATACGTGGTGATCAAGAAGAAGAACGCTGAAGATTAAAGCTTATCGAAGGATCGGTGTTTAAGGCAAGTATAGCATGGGACCATCCTTGTTTCCTATTCACTTTTAATCACTTAATTCATGATGCATGTGTCTACCTTGACTACCACTAAGAATTTACTTGTAATTTGTACTTGTACCTTGTTGCCTATGGGGTATTGCATTGGGTAGTTTTGCTAGTGCTCAACTAAAGCCATGATCTTGTAACTTGACTAATGTAATATGCAATAAACATTAAAAGATGCTTTTTAGCAACATGGAACAAGGGGGCTAGAGCATTGGGCTATTTATGATGCTCTAGATTCCTCTCCCTAAGGACTTATCTATAAGTGATCGTTCGGGACTTACAGTACAGCTGTGATGGCTACATGGCTCTGGCTTTAGCTCAGTATGAGGATCTTTTCTAGTTTGTTAGTGGTTACCTTTATTGGCGTAAGAATGGCTTAACAAATCGGGTATAGGATATCCTCTACTCTTATGTGTATAGCTGTGATGGAATTGTGCCATTCGATAGGGGGGTTCCTATAACTGTTTGCCGAGTGAATCTAATGGCCCTAACTTGTTAGACGAACCTTTGAAAGGTTTCATAGTGAACTCTACCGGCCTTCCTTGGTAGTGGGTCAAGAGGCTGATCACCTCGAGCGAAAGGGTAAATCATGACTCACAGTGAAAGTGTACAACCTCTGCAGAGTGTAAAACTGGTATATCAGCTGTGCTCACGGTCACGAGCGGCCTTGGAACATTTACGGAATAGATGATGAACACAGATGATACTGATGATGAAGATGCTCACTAATGGTTAATTGTTTATGCTATTCATTATTCATGTTTACCTGATCATGTGTTTATGGGTTTGTGAATGAACTTGTTGCTACTCAATTGCTAAAATCATGACTCATTAAAAGCTAATCGCAGTTAAACCAGTGTCAGCCTTTTGAGCCTCATGAACCCCATGTTATATTTGTTGAGTACGACATGTACTTATGCTTGCTTTACTTTTCAAATATTTGGATGAAAATCCCGGATGGGTACCAGATTGCTAGAGTTTAGAGGAATTAGGCTTGTGATCAACTAGTCAGTTGTCCCTGTGGATTTAGAGTCTTCGCCTGAAGATCAGAGTTGTCTTTACGCTATCTATACTCTGAGGTTATATTCTTTATACTAATATGTTATGTATTTAAGTATTGTCTATTGATATTACCCTTATTTGTAGCTATATGTGAGATTTGACTTCCTGGGCTCACATATGGTGTGTATCTGGTTTTTTCTTAAAACTGGGTGTTACATTAGTCAATGGCAATAAGATATCAACAATAATTAGTTTATGCTAAACCAATGACTGCAAGTAACCGAACCCCTTTTGCATAAATGAAATAGCTCATCATCATTTAACCATTTAATAAATATAAATCTAATGAACATATTAGATATCATCTATCGCTATAACCAGTGGGGCATGAGGCAGAATCATGCAGGCAGTAGAAACAACAATAGACTCGATGACCCTAACTTATTACTAATATCAGTGAGGCATGAGGCAGAATCATGCAGGTCATAATACAATAATAAGATCATGGGGGCAAACACATCTTTCAACCTATCTCTACTTCAACGATCTCGTGATGTGAAATGTTCGTGAAAGCACTCGATATTGGCTAAAACAGCCGATTCAGGCATAGCGTACAGCTAAGGTCATGCCCTCTCAGGAATAAATCTACCAAATAATGATCCCCACTCCATGGTGCTAACAGTGGGGTGTGAGGCAAAATCACACAGGCCATGATAACAGGCCATGGAACGGTTTTCGCTTGCCAATAGATCTACTCAAAATCAGATACACCTTAACCACACGCTATGCACGATCAAGATTGATGTAGAACAGCCGATAAAACATAACTCATCGTTTAAAGGGCAAATTAGATCAACTTTAGATTAGCAAACGATGGGTTAAAAAGGATATAAGGCCGATCTAGATCAATCCTAATCCAGTTCGAGCAGTGAAGGTCGATCAGATCGAGGCGGCCTTACTTGAACTAGACAAGAGTCGATAACTAACTCATACCAGAGTCGTAGTGGAGCTCAATCAGATCGATGCAGCCGTACGAACAGAGGTATAAGCCATGATGGTACTCACAGATAAGCAGTGGATATCGACTGGATCAATGCAGTCATACTTGCTGAAGAACTCGCCGAGATCTACTCTACTCCTACTCCTAAGGGGTGGCCAGAGCCGAAAAAAGTAAGTAACTTGTATTTGATTGATTGTGTGTCCTTTACAATAGTCGGGGTTTGATATTTATACCCAGAGCCTAAAAATGAATCCTACTCGAGTACGAGTCAGTACAATCTTTGGTATAAAGAAAACATTCCTATTTTAAGATAACTTGGACTCTAATCTTTCCCCTTTTGTAGAGTCCGATATGTATCTTCTCGATGCCAATCATATCTCATCATCGTTATCTGTTGATGTCATTCAGAGAGAACCGATCCCAGTGTCGCATCCGATCCGACAGATATCAATTCTTACGCAATCAACTCCTTGATTGGCACAATCTTGGAAGCCTGTGAGTTCCCGTGCTCTTCTCCCAAATTTTGGTGTAAACAAGTTAATACACGAATTAAAAGTCTAGAACATCTTGGATTGCTTTCAACACTTCCAGTCGGATAGCATCAACCTCTGCGATTTGTTGCCTGTCTTCTTCGGCTGATCCAGGAATGTTCTCAAGGCTACTTCGAATAGCCCTGTCTTCTCTGACCTTGGCCGGCAGCTCTTATTTCTTTTGCTTGATGGCATCGGGTATTTGAGCCAGGGTGGACTTATGACGATCAATGGCAGCCTTCACATTTTCTTGCTCCATCTCAAGTTCCACACGCCTGGCTTCTAGTCAAGACAATTCTAGGTCAATACTGAGGGAGGAGTTCTTCAAATGATTAATCAATTGTGTTAGCTCTTTAGCCTCTTGCCTGTTGGAGTTCCCCTTGGCCAATAAAGTTTCATGGTCAGATAGATTTCTCTGAGCCTTTTTCACCTTTAGGGCCTGATCTTCAAAAATAGATAGAGGTGATAAGACTCTGGAGAGAACTGGGGATGGATTACCCTAAATAGCTAGGAAGACTCTCCGCATTGAATCGATGTCTTGGACCAAATCGGCTATATTCTTCCCAAACATTGATAATATGTCTCTTAGTTGATTTATGGTCTCTTCTGACAATGCTGCCTTAGAGGAAGTGACTGACGAACTGATTTCATCTTCATCAAGATACTCCTCAAGATTGAAAGAGTGCTTAAGGCTAGAAGATCGAATGCCTACATTTAAGAGAATCTTGATTAAGAGGATTGGATCAGTTTATGATGAAATGAACGGCGAGATGAACGCAATACCTTTTCCGTGATAGCCTCTCTCTGAGGAGAAGGGACAACTGATGATGCAACAATGATGTCTGGTTGAATCGGCTCTGGACTCTCAACATTAACATCTGCAAACATTAGGAAAGATTTTTAGCTCATGTTTTTGTAGAGAAAATAAATTGAACATATAACTTCCCTACCATCAGTTATATGCCGAACCGGGGAATCGATAATCTGAGTGTCAACAGCAACAAGATCACCTTCAACGCCGATAGGGACATTAAGTGGACTATCAGGCACCTGCTATTGCATAGATGTTGCCTCAGAGAGTATCTGGCATGGTAAGAAATTGAATGAAAGAAGAAAAAACTGAGTAAATCAAGAAATTAAAGAAAATACTCCGACAAACGTTGAGGATGAAACTCACATTTTCTGCTGCTATGGAAGCATCGGTTATTCCAACCGAAATTGGCTCCTTGTGAGGATCAGCCAATGGAGGTTTAGTTGGTGCTGAATCAAACGCCTAGGATAGCAATTCCACACCCAGGGTAGATTGGGACACAATGCTTGATAACTGTGAAAGAACGGGATCAGAAATTGAACGTTAGTTCAAGAAATATAGATCATTTACCTGAGCAGCTGATGGTCTCATCCTACGAAGTCTTTTTCCAGTAATGGCTTCCTAAGTTGACCCTTAAACCGTCTTGCACTTGGAAGGTTGAATAAGTCACAATCATGGGAGCAGCATGAGTATTGATCAATTTCTTCAATGAAGGTGTGGCTGACCCTATTCTTGAAACCGGGCATGGTAGCCGATAGTCTATGGGACTCCCCTTCCTATCCAAGCTCAGAGGATCAAATTCAATGTCCTAAAAAGGGTCGGTAAGAACAGTTGGCGAAAGAATTCATCGAATAATTTTTCTTAAAAAGAAGTGATGAGTTATCTCTCCGTTAGAAGCAAATTCCCCATCTAGGGATATACATAAAGGATGGACCAACCCACAGAAAAGATGGGAGTACCATTCTTGCCACCAGGAGTCGAAGAGAGTGGAAGAGGAGCTGAGTCTGATCCCGTCATGCACGCAAAGGGAAGGAAGATCTGATCCCAATTGAAAAACTCTAGAGGCTTCCATCACCTCACTGATATCTTCTCTTGGCTTCAATATGTTTCTAAAGAACAATTGAGGGGGGAGCTAGCCAAAGCCAAACTAACAGGCTATGAAAGATGGATTGTAGAACTCATAAGTTGGGAGGTTGCCTAGAAGGGAGGAGCCTGTAGCCATTTTGCCACGACCATGATAAAATTCGATGGGAAGAACGTAGGGTTTGATGAAGGAATTAAAAAATTGCAGCCACTGCCTTATCCGAACAGCCTGACTCAAATCAAAACTTGAATAGGAAGATCAGCTCATCATTCTCATCATCATCATATGGTAGCCAAGTCAGGATGTCTGCATCAAACCCTCTGTAAAACTTCTTAAAGAGATGGCTAATATCAATATCAATTGTTATGGCCGATGTAGCCTCACCATAGCTTATGCACTGCTAAGTTCTTCCTTCTTCACCTCTATATTCCTCATCAAAGTTGGAGGAAGGAAAACTCAGGCTTCTGAGATCAAGCCTTACAATCTTATGCATATACAGGTTGAGCCACATTTGTATCAACCACCAAGGACCACTGATGGTATGCACTGGTTCATTCTTTAGTAACTGAGCGGCTACCTGGTACATCAGATAATAAGCAGCTCCTAGCAGATACTTTCCAAGAGGGATGTCCTTGCCTACTGCTAGATGCCCTGCCATGAGTTTGAGATTATAAGTCAGACCACAAGATGACCCAAAGAAGACGAATATCTCCAACCACATATTCAGAAAGGCCACATATTCCCTTTCACTAATAGTTGATTCGTCTCCGATGTGGTTCAGAATATAACTTGCCCATCCTGTGCAGTCTGATATTTTGGCTAATTTCTTAGAACCAGCACTCAAGTACTCATAAGGATGGACTGACCCAGTTATCCTAAGGCCGGTCAACATGTAAACATCGGCCAGGGTAATAGTCATCGGGCCATGACCAAAGACAAAAGCATTCAGGGCATTGGACTAGAAATAGGATGCGGAAATCAAGAGTGAATCATTCCTCTCCATCCCGGATAATGAAAGTGTCAAACATTGATTCAAATCATACACCCCCCAATCTCCATCCTTTTTCTCGGATACCCTACGAAACTAATTTCTCCACCCCTTGGGCATTTTAGGCCAGTTTCTGAAGGGGGTTTTGATATTCTAGGAGGACAAGTCCACTACAGACTGTTTGAAGGGGATTTGGTTGGTTTCATGATGGATGAAATCAGATGGGTCAGGGTCACCCATAGGTCCAAGAAAATAGACATTGGAAGCAACAGCTGATGGAATCAAGATTTCATTTCTCATCTCCTAGAAATCAGATGGAATAGATTTAAGGAGAAACAAAATACAGGGTAGCGGCCGATACTCGAAGAATGAAAAACTCGAAAGGCATACCTTAGGGACGACGTCACCGGTCGCCATTAAAGCCGAAGTAGATTTGAGTCTGACGAAGAATGATTGAATAACAACTTGATAGAATAGAGGATTTGCTAGGGTTTGAGGACTTAGCGATGACGGTGTCGGATATTAAGATTTGCTCAAGGAAAAGAGAAAAGGCAAAAAGGCCGAGTGAGTTGGAAGAGGTATTGTTGGGATATTATATAAAACTCAGGCCGAGAAGTCAGGAATCATGTGTATATCTCATAATAGAACGGTTGCGGTGTGGTAAGCGAATAAATAAGAATTTTGGAATAAAATCACTTTTATCCCAAAAATGGGGGGCTTGTGTTTACACCAAAATTTGGGAGAAGAATGCGGGAATTCAAAGTCTTCCAAAAATTGTGCCCATCAAGGAATCGATTGCATAAGGATCGATATCAGCTGATTTAGATACGACTCTAGAATCGCATCTCTTTGGATGATGTCAGCAGATAGCGATGATGAGCTACGGTTGGTGCCAGGAAACTACATATCGGACTCTACAAAAAAGAAAAGATTATGGTCCAAGTTATCTTAAATTAGGAATGTTTTCTTCTACACCAAAGATTGTAATGAGTCGTGCTAGAGTAGGATTCATGTTTAGGCTCCGGGTATAAATATTGGACCCCGGCTATTGTAAGACACACAATCAATCAAATACAAGTTACTTACTTTTTCGGCTCCGACCACCCTTTAGGAGTAGGAATAGAGTATATCTCGGCAAGTTCTTCAACGAGCAGGGCTGCATCGGTCCGACCGACCTTCGGCTTGTCTATAAGTATCGTCATGGCTTATACTTCTGTTCGTACGGCTGTATCGATCCGGTCGACCTCCACTATGACTCTGGTATAAGCTAGTTATCGACTCTTGTTTAGTTCAAGTACGGCTGCATCGATCCGGTCGACCTCCACTGCTCGAACTAGATTAAGGTCAAGTTATCGGCTCTAAGGGTGGCATCCTTCGAATAGATTCATTAAGTTACCGATATTGCTTATTGCTTTTATTATTTATTTAATTACAGCAATATCACTTCGCCCGATTGGGATTGATCTAGATCGGCCTTATATCCTGTTTAACCAATCGTTTGTTAATCTAAACTGATCTAATCTGCATCTTAAACGATGAGTTATATTTTATCGGCTATTTTATGTCAATCTTGATCGTGCATAGTGTGCGGTTAAGGCATGTCTGGTCTTGAATAGATCTATTGGCTAACAAAAATCGTTCCATGGCCCGTTATCACGGCCTGTGTGATTCTGCCTCACACCCCACTACTAGCACCGTGGAGTGGGGATCGTTACTTGGTAGATCTGTTCCTGATAGGGCATGCCCTTAACTGTGCACTATGCCTGAATCGGTTGTTTTAGCCGATATCGAGTGCTTTCACATATGCAGTTCATGTCACGAGACCGTTGAAGTAAAGATAGGTTAAAAGATGTGTTAGTCCCATGATCTTATTATTATATTATGGCCTACATGATTCTGCCTCATGCCCCACTGAAATTAGTAATAAGTTAGGGTCGTCAAATCTATGGTTGTTTCTACGGCATGCATGATTCTGCCTCATGCCCCACTGGTCATACTGGTAGATGAGATCTAATATGTTCATTAGATTTATCTCTATTAAATGGTTAAATGATGATGAGCTACTTCTTTTATATAAAAAGAGATTTGGTTACTTGTAGTCATTGGCTTAACATAAATAGATTATTGTTGACATCCTATCGCCATTGACTAATATTTGTCTAAATAATGATATTCATCTTGAATGATAACCGATTTCTCTTCCACAACCCTATGAGCTTTAACTGATTTATTCTTATGAGCATGCTGGAATCGGCTATTTAGTCGATCTCCCTCCACATCGGCTCTTAGAGCCGCACATTCGGGACTGTCTGGCAACACCGGCATATTCCGCCTTAAATTACTGATTAGCTTTCTTTCCTTGTCAATTGCAGGGTCAAATTAACTGACACGTCTCGGGAGGAGTGCGCAAGATCGATAACCCTGCGTTGAAGCTAGGCGGATCCCCAGCTTCATCGAGCAGGCCCTTCCGGCTTGCTCGTGTGCCCCGGCACGGGACGAAATTTCATGCCAACAGGAAGCTATGCTAGCTGAAGTAGAAGAGCCATCTTGCTATAGAAAAGCAGCAGATCATCAAGAGTGGATTGAGGCAATGGATTTGGAGATGCAATCCATTGAGAAAAATAAAACATGGAAGCTGGTCAAGCTACCTGCTGGGAAAAACCCATATGCTTGAAATGAGTTTTTAAGCTGAAGAGAAACTCTGAAGGTGAAGTGGTGAAACACAAGGCTAGATTGGTTGCAAAGGGACATGTGCAAAAATTTGGAGTTGATTTTGAAGAAGTGTTTGCTCCTGTTGCCAGGCTAAACACAGTGAGATTTTTACTAGCATTTGTAGCTAATCATGGGTGGAAAGTTCATCACTTGGATGTGAAGTCTACCTTTTTACATGGAGAGTTGGAAGGAGAAGTCTATGTTTCATAGCCAGAAGGATATGCTATGAAGGGTAAGGAGCAGTATGTACTCAGGTTGAGTAAAGCTCTATATGGACTGAAACAAGCACTAAGAGCTTTGAATGTCAAGCTTGACAAAAGCTTGAATACATTGAATTTCAGAAGGTGTTTGAGTGAGCAGGCAGTCTACACTAGAGGTGAAGGATCAGATGCAATCATACTAGGGGTTTATGTGGATGACTTGATAGTGGCAGGAGGAAATCCATCAGAGATTAAGTTATTCAAGAAAGAAATGATGACTAAATTTGAGATGATAGACTTGGGTCTTCTGTCTTACTACCTTAGGATAGAGGTAGATCAAAAGGATGATTTTATCACTGTTAAATAATCAGGTTATGCCAGGAAGGTTCTTTTGCAGTTTGGAATGGATGACTGCAATTCTACCAAGTGTCTAATGGATCCGGGCAGTAATCTTGATGCTGATAAAGGAGGGGAGCCAGTGGATGCAACGGATTATAAAAAGGTAATTGATTGTCTTAGGTACTTGCTACACACTAGGCCTAATCTCTCCTATTCAGTGGGAGTGGCTAGTAGATTTATGGAAAAGCCAACAAGGATACATACTAAGGCAATTAAGCAAATCATGAGATACTTGTGGGGTACAATTGATTTTGGACTGGTATATGTCCAAGGAGGATGTACAAGTGAGTTGGTGGGTTACACTGATAGTGATCATGGTGCTGACTTAGTAAAGAGGAGGAGCATAGGTGGCATGGCATTCTATCTGAATGAGAATCTGATCACCTAGAGCTCATACAAGCAGAAGACAACATCTCTGTCATCATGTGAATTTGAATTTATGACAGCCACAACAACAGCTCAGCAGGCATTGTGTCTGAGAAATTTGATTAGTGAGATCACAAAGCAGAAGCCAGCAGTAGTAACTCTATTTGTAGATAACAACTTGGCAATTGCACTTATGAAGAACCTAGTGTTTCATGAAAGGAGTAAACATATTGATATCAAGTATCACTTCATAAGGGAATGTGTGGAGAGAGCTCACTTCATAGTCAAGAGAGTGTGTACTGATGAGCAGAAGGCCGATGCACTAACCAAACCATTATCAGTGACAGTGATGAGGCATTTACTTGGGGTGAGAGACCTCAGTGGTTCTCTGGATTAGGGGGGAGCATGTTGGCGTAATCCTAAGAACACCAGACACTGAAGATGTCTTTTGAAGATGGACGAGCTGAAGATGCGCGAGAGACTTCAGTTTTTGAAGTGAGAGACCAGAGCGGGAACGACAGTTGCGGTGACCGCGCCCACGACTTGTGCAGTTTCTAAAAGTGTGTTTTCAGTGTCATGTATCTTTATTTTTAGCAGTTTTTCTTAGCTAATGTGTGTGTAACCAGCTACTAGTATAAGTAGCCGTGACTTCTATGTGTTGTATATCAGTTCAACCGCTGGTATAGCGCTTTGTACTGGACATCACTATCAGAGGAAAAAAAGCTCTGCCATCCGGAAGTTGCCACATCTGTTCTTCATGTTCTTCAGTACTTGTTCATGTGTTCATTGATCTGATCGGTAGAATTAGCCACCATACAACGAGTGATTGTGATCCTGATCTTACATTCACAAATGAGCACTATACAATAACACATAATAGATAAAAATTCTAGGCATATCACACAATAATAAGCACAAATGAGTTTATCTCACAAATCCATGAATTTAGCCTAAACAAGTTCATCTCACAAAACTATAATTTTTTCTTAACGAGTTGCATCTCATATCAAATAAATCATGAGTTTACATCTTATCACAAAATAAAGCCTTCACATATCACAAAAATGCCATTCATCCAATATGTAGCCTTCTCTTTGGTGCAGCCGCAGCAGGCATCCTCACAGGAGTAGTGGTGGCGGTTTATGAAGAGCTGCCGGTATGGCAACTAGGGCGTACCCAGTGCAGAGAGCTCCCGCTCTGTGCGGGGTCTGGGAAAGGATGTTAGTGACAAGCCTTACCCTCGCCTGTGCAATGCGAGGAGACCACGACTCGAACCAGGGCAACTAGATATATGTAAAAATTTATTACATGGTAAATGAGTTAATATTCCTTATCTTCGAGTGATCCTTCCTAAACTATTCCGTAGTATTTGTTCTCTAGTTGGCCCCTATTTCTTCTCTAGTTGGGCTACGTGGGATGCTAAGTTCTCCTGGCTTAGCTTTTGTAACATTTTTACTAGGCTGTTTTCGCTTCCTACAAGTAAAATAAATAAATTTTATAATGGCATGTTGCCTCAAGTTTTAGATGAAGAAAATCAATACTCACCTCTTTTTTGTTGTCCCATTGAGTGGGCACTTGAAACTAGCTTGCCTATGACAACAACTGGTGAATCATGGATTATATTTATGTAGACGCGAAATAGCAGCCGCCACACATGTTTTTTTTTGTTGACAATAATTAAAAGTACCTTAGCACGGGGAAGTATATCAACATGTAATCTTTGATCTCAATCCGAGCATCTTCAACAATCCGAGTCTGATCACTGCACTACTATAGAAAAAATTAACCAAGGTAGGCAAAAATGATTTAACGAGGCGGGTATCGCAACCGCCTCGGTGCAAAGGTCATGGTAAATAAATCTTTACCGAGGCGGTTGAAATGTCCGCCTCGGTTAATCAAACAAAAAAGAAAAAGCCAGCAGCCCAGCCCTAACCGGGCCCGGATTTGGGCCTCGCGTCGCCACCCCTGCACGTTGCAGCCGCCGGGGTGCCCTCTAGATCCGACCCCACGCCTTCTGCATCTGCCGCGACGCCGTCTAGATCTGCCGCCGGGGGAGCCCTCTGGATCCACCGTCTGGATCTCGTGCCAACTGGATCCACCATGCTGTCGTCGAAGAGGAGCGCGGCCTGCCTGGATCCTGTCAGAGAAGAGCGCGGCCGTCGTCGTCGCTCACCGGATCCGAACAACCCGGCACCGGATCAGGCCACCTCGCCACCGGATCCGGCCACCCTACCACCGGATCCGGCCTTGGCCGCGCCGGCGCCCGCGCAGCACTACGCCGGAGGAGAGGTAGTTTCGGGAGGAGGGAGGGGACCCGCCACCTCCGCATCGCACGCGTCGGCAGTAGCCTCCTCCTCCTCGAGAGAGAAAGAGAGAGAGAGAGGGAGGAGGTGGCCGGGGAGGGAGGCGTGGCCCACGCTGCGCTCGGGAGGGAGGGAGGGAGACGAAGGCATGGCCCGCGCTGCTCAAGAGGGAGGGAGGGAGAAGGGCCTAGAAGCGAGACACGGTGAGGGATGCGCCTCGGAGCGAGATGCGGTGAGGGGCGCGGCTGGGGGTTGGGAGGGGTGGGGTGGGAGTGGCAATGAAACCCTAACTCTCATATATATAATGGCCCGCCTCGGTAAATAATGGCCCAGCAGACAACCCATCTCGGCCCTATATATATATGTGTGTGTGTGCGCGCGCGCGCACGCGCGTGCGTGCGCATGCGCGCTGGGCCATTATTTACCGAGGCGGGCCATATAGTGTAACCGCATCCGTTAATGATTAACCAAGCCGGTTGTGTTATAACGTCCGCCTCGGTTGATGCCTATTAACCGAGGCGGTGTCGTTACATTTTTAACTGAGGCGGTTGCTGGCCCAGCTGCTCAGCCTCGAATAACCGAGGCGGGCAACTAGGCCGCCCGCCTCGGAGCCCCATTTGGAAACGCCGCCCAAAAGTTGTGTAGTAGTACCGGTCAACCCACTCATTCAATATAATAATTGTTAAGCGAGACTTGTCCAGCGGCATTAGCATTGTCACCTCCATTTAGTCATTGACAGCTTCACCTTTGTTGATACCTTCATCATATTTGACACATTTCTTCTCGCTTTGGCACTTTTCTTCTTATACATAAATCCTTCTCTTCTAAGTTTACTTCTTCTCCCTATAGTTCTTTTAGCAAGAGATGCACCAAACAACAAATGGTACCTCCACTTGTGACCATTGCGTTTTGTTTGTTATTGACTCGATCTCTCTACCATAAACAGCATTCAATCTATTTACCAAGTTTCTAGGTTAATGTTGATTGAACAATATATTTGCAACATATAATCGTTTCACCCAAAAATAACCTATCCTCTTATAAATTAGTTTTGATCAAAGCACTATTTTGGAGACCCTGTGCTATAAAGTATCCATCAGATATATACTAGTATATACAAATACGACTGTTCACAAATTACAAACAGGACAATCATTTATTTATTCAGGGAAGCATATCATGGAGAGTAAACTATATATAAAGAAAAATCGCAGCACGCAAACTTTCTACATGGTACTCCTCATCGTATTGTCATTCTATCTTGTCTCACTTAACGAAAATATCACGTCCAACCAACCTTGGTTTCCCTTGACGAAAATATCACGTCCAATGGGCCCATGTGTTAGAAAACAAATAAAAGATGACAGAGAGCAACTGCGTTAGAAAACAGCCCAATGGGCCCATTTGTTCTGAAGAAGCAAGGGCGTGTAGCGCAGTGGCAAAACTCCGGTGGTGGAAGCTGGCCGGCCAAGGTTGGAACCCCGGTTCTACACCGTTTGCTTCGTGCAAACAAATAATTTTGAAGCGTCTGTCTCTCACGCGTGATGCCATAATGGAATCGTGACGTGCCTGTCGCCTACAAAATCAGAGGATTTCGTTGATCTCAAAAAGGATGGGATCTTCAGATCTGAGTGTAGCTATAGGTTTGTTTGTACACGGGTGATGTGTGTGATGTGCGTGTGTTGAGTGGGTATGCGTGTATACAAACAGATGCTACAGCTGTATCCAGATGAGACACAGTAATTCCGTCTTTCCGAGACCGACCTAGTACAGTGGGCCAACGACCAGGCTCTATGTCACAACAGTGGGAGTGGGGCATACGGCTAGCCAACGCACGTACGGAGGGGTCCGGAAATTCTGATGCGCGTTACGTGTTGGACTCGACACGCAGCGAGTCTCTTCGGCCGGCGAAACACGAGCTGCCGACGCCGCACCCGGCGACGCTCGTATGTACGCTGCTGGTCCCGGTCCCGTCCCGAATCAACGGTCTTCGATTCGCACGGCAAACATTGATGTCATCGACCGCAGGCCCGCAGCGAACAGGGTCAGAAACCGACCCGGTTGCTTTGCCGCGGGGGCGGCGTCCGGCGATCGAACGACGCGCGCCGGCCGGTGTGCCCTCTGCCTCCGGGCGTCCAGCATGTCCTCACGACTAGGGCCGCGCCACCCCGCGCGCGCGGATAGCTAGCTCTAGCTGATTAGCTGGATGCCGCCAGGATCCCACGTCCACGACCGGTTCGCACCGCGCGCAGCTACGTATGTCACCTCACCTCCCGGCGGCCTCTAGCGCGCGGCGTCGTCGTCGCTGCGTCCACTACGGGTCGTCGTGTCGGACGCGTCTCCATCGGCCGGATCGAGCGAGCTTTTCCTCGACGCGCGCTAGCTGAAGTTGACCTGTTGCGAAGGACTACCATAGGATTGATGCGTTGGTGGTACAGGGATGTTTGGCAGAAAGGGCAACTGATGCCCGGAAACGCTCCGCTGGTCGGAGACACCGCGACACGCACGTCTGCGCGGACGAACTCTCTAAGCACGCTACGGCGCGTGGGCGATTAGTCAAAGAGCGGATGGGTGAGCAAGCGGTTGTGCGAGTCAACGGCTGCCGAACTGAGATCTCACGATGTGACGAGTCAGTGGCGAATGCAGCCGAAGAATTCACCTAGGGCGGACTTATACTTAAAATTTTCGTTACCAACCACAGCTTATGTTTTGGGCAAAAATTATAGAACAACCAACAAAAATCGAGATGTTACCTTTTAATAATAGAAGTATCAATAATAGATGTTTCGATCGATAGATAAATGAAGTACAGAACCTGCCATTTTTATGGACAAATCAATTAAAAAATGACATCAATTATAAAAATGCATTGAAGAATTTAAAAGGGACATCTAGACATACCTTTGCTAAAATACAAAGAACATCTAGGCCATTTTGGAGGTGGTAAACTCATCTTCCGATCTTTCATTGTTGGAAAGTCCTCTCAATTTTCTCATGATCAAGTCCTCTGAAAATCTCCTTCTCAATGTTACACAAAATCAAATCATTAAGCCACTCATCGTTCATTCTATTGCGCAAATCAGTCTTGATTATATTCACAGCTGAGAAGGCTCTTTCAACTGATGCCGTTGCCACTGGAAGAATCAATCCTAGCTCAATGATGCGATAGACTAATGGAAAGTAAGGTGTGCCTTATTTTCAACCAACTTTATGGCCAAACTTGCAAAATCATTGTCGGGGGATCAATACTAGGGTACCTGAAGAGGAGGAGCTAATAACCATCAACATTGACACGTCCGAGCAGTCAAGAGCGCGACTACGGCTCCAACCAACACCCAGGTGCGTAAGCTCCGCCTCGCTCAACCTCTGAGGGTTGGTTCCGCCTCGCCCGGCCTCTGGGGGGAGGACTCCACCTCGCCCGACCCCGAGGCCGTGGGCTTCGCCTCGCCCGACCCTTGGGTCTGCGCTCCCCCTCGCCCAACCTCTGAGGGCTGGTTCCGCCTCGCCCGGCCTCTGGGGGAGGACTCCACCTCGCCTGACCCTGAGGCCGTAGGCTCCGCCTCGCCCGACCCTTGGGTCTGCGCTCCGCCTCGCCCAGCCTCTAGGGGAGGACTCCGTCTCGCCCAACCCCGAGGCCACGGGCTCCGCCTCGCCCGGCCTTTGGGGGAGAACTCCGCCTCGCCTGACCCCGAGGCCGTAGGCTCCGCCTCGCCCGACGGAGACCCATACCACCGTCAATCACTCTAGGTCCAAGCGAATGGGTCTGGGTCAAAGCTCTGACACTAGGGAGGTGACCGGCACAACCCGATGTAACATGTGGCCGTGATGGGCCATATCTGGGGGATTCACATCAGGAACAGCCTTGGGCGTACTGGTGCTGTTCTGCCTAACCCTCGTATGGGCACTGACAGGCGCGTCAGTTCACCACGACGTTCGTCGGGACAGAGTGGAACGCCACGACCGGGAGACGACGCCTACGCATAGCGCTAGTGATGGACAGGGCCACGACATGGAGTTGTTTGTGTTGAAGTCTACAGGGTCGGCAAGACCCGCGCCCGATGATCCTGGAGAACTTCTTCTCCTTCTCGTTCTCCCCTTTTTCCTCGACTGTAACCCATGCTTTTCCTTTGGCCTATAAAAGAGAAAGTAGGGCATCCAATGAATGGGGACTCGAATTGATCCCATCGCAACACATCACTCCGATTCGGACTCGAACCCCGAACTGATTAGAACACACAAGCACCTAGCAGAGAAGCGACCGAGCCCTCGGCGCCCTTTCGCTCTTCTCACCAGAGACTTAGGACATGTCCTTCTCTCGACCGTTTGTAACCCCTACTATGAATTTTCAGTAGTAACAGAGCAGCAGCAACGAATTGGACGTAAAGATGTTCTGTCCGAACCAGTATAAACCTCGTGTCCTCTTGGCACACCATCCGGGCCAGACGCATAATATTAGAAATTTACTTATCGGTGGCAACTTGAAACACCGACAATCATGACAAGCTCTATAATCATCAATTCTTCGCACTTGTAAAATGAACGTCTAAAGTTCATCCCTTATATTAGAACAATCAACAATTGAAAAATCTTGGTCATACATCTCCGTTAGGCGAGCAATCTTAGCAATATCAAACATAGAGAATGAATCTCTTGGATCAAGGCATGAGAAGCAAATGAATACATCTGATTATTCCTTATTGAAGCGATGATCCATCTCTGTGAGAATAGCATCAAGTGCAGCCAAGAAAGTATCAACACGATAATGATGTTCTTTAGTTATAAGTCATCATCAAGCCTTGAACGACCCCATCTTGGTCTACGCTCACTGAAATCTGGTAGCTTTATCTTTTTTGCAACACAAAAGTCTTTCGCTTCTTGAAATAATGGTGACCAACCTTCATTTCTCAAGTTCATCAAACATGTTTTGACATCAACTAGCAATGACATGGTCTGAACAATATTCTGATCCTTTTTTTGCGGTAAGAGAGATAACTCATTAGTAATGCAAAGCTCTTTCAACATTATCTTCATATTCAAAACAAATGTAAAGCTCTCCATTTTCTTCAACGAACCGGCTGCTCTACCAGAATTACGTTCGTCCCCATGAACTATAGAGAATACCTTTGTCATAGAATCCCACATGTTCTCAATACGGAGTAATGTGGTGAAATGAGAACCCCATCTTGTATCACTGGGTCTAACAAAGCTAGTTCGCTGATGCTTCCCTTTCTCCGAAAAAATCTCCCCACTATCCAATTTCTGCTTCCCTTTCTCAGAAAAAATCTCCCCACTATCCAATTTTCTCCAAAATGGTATTACGATGATCAGCAATTAAACTATCTTTCCTTCGACAAGATGCACATCTCCAGCTTCATCTCCTCCCCCACCCACAACGGCTTCATCTGCTCCCCCATCCATCACCGAAATCCTAAAATTCCCAAATCAGAAATCACCAAATGAATGAACGACCAAATTCCCAATGTCTGAAGCAACCAAGTAGGGCCGGCTGGGGCTCGTACCTAGGCATCTGGCGGAGTGGGGGCTGGGGAGGCTGGGCGTCCGGAGGCAATGCGGCGAGCGGCGACGGTGTGCTTGGAGGGCGGAGGCGCGGAGCGGAGGGGAGAGGCAGTGCGAAGCGGCGACCGGTGTGCGTCCGTGGCTCCATGCGACCGCGAGACTTTATCTAGGGCAGTGGGCGCCTTCAAACTGGGCCTGGTCTGGGCCAAAACGAGTGCGACCGCGGCCCACGACGCCTCAACTCTGTGCTCGGCCTCGCCCTCGTGGTAAAACAGCGCCGTGCCGGCGCCTCCGTCGTGGCGTCGCCGTCGCCGTTTGCGCCCTTCGCCGCCAACTCCGGCGGAATACAAGGGGTGGGGTAAGGTGCCCGGCCAAGGAGACCTAGGGCGACCGCCCTAGCTCGCCCTAGTGGTGGCTCCGCCTCTGGACGAGTGGGGGAGACAAAGAGCTGATCGATCAAGCAAAACAGCTAGCCACGGCATTATAGCAGCCACCGCTTCAGAGTACGTGGTTAATTTGTTTTTGCAGAGAATGTGCGTGCGTCATCGAAGGAGCAGTCGTCAATGGGAATCCATGAACCCTGTTCCATTTTCAAGGGTGATGTAGGGTGTCGTATGCACTTCGCAATACCATTTCAATCCCCAATTCTCAAAACTCAACTCCCAAGAGAGCACACTCATGACATGTACTCACCCTCTCCTAGAATAACCGTCGTTATACAGCCTGTTCGTTTTGTTGTAAACGATCGTGGATTATTTACTGTTGGCTGGTTTGGTGTGAGAGAAAAATACTATTCCAACTTAGGTCCTCTTTGGCAGGGCTCCGGCGGCTCTGGCTCCGGCCTATCGGCCGCTGGGCGGCCGACACCTGGTTACTGTTCACCGGAGCTGTTTTTCTCTCCTTCTTTCCTCTCTCACTGACACCTCCGGAGCCGGAGAAGCTCGTTTTTCTGGCTCCGTGGCTCCAGCTCCTGTAGGCACCTGTCGACCGCTGGGCGGCTGACACCTATCTACAGTGCAGAAGCCGGAGGCCCCAAGAGCCCGACCAAACGGAGCCTTATAATTCACGATCATACTAATAAAAATAGTTAGGGGAAGTACCAAACAAGTGAACAAATAACTCTACTTGCCGCTATACTTGCAATCATTACATAAACAAAGGCTGCTCCAATGGACCTGTGGAGTGGGCGGGTGCCGAGCGGATGGACGTGGGGAGGGGGCAAAGGCTGCTGCGCCTGACTGGCTAGGCAGTGGGAGTAGTACGGTGGTAGGTAGCGACCCTCTTTAAGGGATAACTTTTGAACCTTAAAACGAATATTATTTTTGATACGGAAGAAGTAGCTAATAAGTGTCAGAGGAGTTTGGATCCCTGACTAAAATTTAAGAGATATATTAGAAAGATGTTGTATGGGGTATTCAGATACTAATAAAAAAATAAATTACATAATCCGTCAGTACTCCACGAGATAAATTTTTTAAGCCTAATTAATCTGTCGTTAGCATATGTTTACGGTAGCAAAACATTGTCAAATCATGGACTAATTAGGCTTAAGAGATTCGTCTGGCAAATTAATCGCAAACTATGTAATTAGTTTCGTAATTAGTTTATATTTAATACTCCATACATATATCATACATTCGATGGGACAACGACTAAAATTTAGGAGGCGTAACCAAACATCTGTTTGGATTTCTCACCGTATTTCCTCCTCTAGCCTCGCTCCACAAAGCTAGCTTTGCCGGCGGAGACTAGTCAGGTTGCCTCTTTTGAGCAACCAAGGAGAAATCTTGAAAGAATAGATAACGAGACACGTTGGGCAAAGAAACCAAACACTGTAAACTTTGCTTAGAAAGGCAATTGCTTAGCCAGACAAGGTGAGCACAGAATCCAAACACACCATTAGTATTTGGTTTCTTCTACATCTATGTACATCAAATGCAGTGGGCGAATCTAAAACTATGATTACGCATGTTTGCACCCGTCCTGTGTAGTACTTCTAATCAAGACAAGATGTAGGATATCTAGCATCTATTTTCTTCTAAAAGGATGGTAGAAATTTTGTCGTAATTTTATTAGAAAAACAGAGAAATTGGTCTAGTTTTTAGGGAAAACCATGCCCAAAAATCTTATAACTACGAGATGGAAACTACTCGACAAAAAAATAAAAATTACCCAATAAGCTTACCGCACTAAGGACAACCAAACACACTCTACCAGTCAATTACACAACCCACTCAAAATATCACAATATAAATAAGACTAGCCAAGCACAACTGCTGCAACTGGAGGTTCCGACTGACAAACAACTTGGAAAACTAATGCACAACTATAAAGACCATTAGCAATTATCATAGAAAAGACACTTAAAACCCTTGATGAAACACTAACACCACTGGCAAAACCAACATACGTCGAACCAAAACAACATATGCTGATTTGGTGTGAGAGAAAAACATTTGTTCGTTCGTTGGAAAATACCGCTGAAGTAGTTCAAGTGTAAGAAAAATACTACCACCTCTGGCCAAAAGCAGCACTAGAAAAATTGAAGGCGGAACTAAAAAGAAGGCTGACACGCCATCGGAAGATTATTAACAGGTCAAAAAGGCAAGATAGACAAGGGTTGCCTCAGAAAAAAACTTCCAACTACGTCACAATCATCCGAGTTTTTGTTCACCCTTCTTGGGTTATCTCCATGCTCAATTAAGACCCAAGAGGGCGTAGCATTTTCTGTTCGGGCATCCACTTGCACAGTCAGGGTCTGTTTGGAACGAAGTAATCCAAAATATAGGAATAGGAAAAAATGCAGGAACAAGGTACGATGAAAAGTGAAAAACTACGAGATTTCAAAACATAGGAACAGAAAATTTAGGCTGTTTGGAACACAGGAATTTATAACATAAGAATTGTAACATGTTAGGCAAATATGGGTACTAATTACTCTTAACTGCCGCAAGTTGCCTCTGTTGGTGCCGCAAGTTGCCTCGGGCATCCGCGAAGGAAGAGAAAACAAGGGGTCAGAGCAGATTCTTTCTTTCCTGTGAAATCAGCATCTAGCTACAGTATTCCAAAAGAAAGGTGTCGTTGTTTCCTCCGTTCCAAACGATCTTCTTCCATTCCTTTCCTCTGTTTCTGTTTCCTTCACTTTTCCTGTGAAAATCCTTTGAACCAAACGGGGCCTCAACTGAAGAAAGGGCCTAACAAATACGTCGTAGGAAGAGAAAATTTCCACCACAAAGAATCTGCACAAGAGGAAAAAACATGCAAAGGGTAAGGCCTGTACTATTCACTGTCTTCTCTTCAATCTTCATACAGTTGTAGCTTTCGTCTACATTTGCTCTCTACCTGACAGAAACTCTTATGTGTGGGAGATACGTAGTTCCAACAAGGGAAATGTAACCCCTGACAAAAATTACTCTACCCAAAAATAGGAAAAATACCATCGCTACTAGTAGCTCCTATATACATCCTCCAAAGCCTCCAGTAGTATGAGTCATGCATATAGCTCATCAGTCAAGCCTGTTTCTGAAACTGATCATCAGCATCCACCGTTTGGGTTCCAGGTTTGGCAGGAGTGGCTTGGTCCTCTTAGCCGCTGCCGGAGAAACCTGCTGACAACGGATTCACCGGCGGTGGCTTCAGCGGACGGTTCATCTCCCGCCAAAGGCCGCGCTGCGCTGACGGTTGCCGCCGCCGCCGCCGAAAACACCAATAACACCATGAGCACCGGCACGACGAACCTCCTCACCACGGCCATGATGATCTCAAGCTTCTCTCTCCGCGTTCTCTCTCTCTCTCTCTCCCCCTTCTCAGGCTTCTCTCACCTTGGCTCCGAGCTAGAGCTAGCTTTACAATGCGCGCGCAAGCTGTGTGCTTTGACACGCTAATCGCTGGTCCAACAAACACATCAGCAGTGCCGTGGATACAAGTCACAGCATCGTACGCGGCAGTTGCTTGCGCGTTACGTGATCGACGACTTGCATTGGCGCGTATATTTGAATTCCGTTGGACAAATAAATAGAACGCCAAGTCCGAAATACAGCACATAAGCCTGCGAGTTCTCAATACTAAAATTTGGTTTTTGTGAGATGCGAGAAATACGATACGTAGCTTTCGACAGTGAACTAGCCCTGGCCGAAGCAATCTGTGTACCAACCGCCGGCATTTGAAAACAAACTTAAACATATTTCAACTGCACAAAGTTTGCAGTGTGTAGGAATTGAAGTGTTGTTGCGTTGCTGTCATGAAGACCACCTTATGTAGACTTCCAATTACGATCCATGGGACGTACGTTGCTGGTCAACGATAATGATGAGCAACATGTCGTTTATTCAACACAACTCGTTTTCATGGTCAAAAGTTCAAAACCTTGGATTTCTTATGGAATACGACACTGCTATTAATTCCACTGTTGTTGCTTGGTCAAACTTTTGTGTTTCCTCTCCAAGTAAGAGTCCCACGTATAAATTTTAGAAATGCTATACAACACACATGTGTTTTAGCAAAAAAAAAACACAGGAAATTTATGACGTCTGGGGCCCACATGTCATAACGAACACATAAACACCTCTGCGATCTGTGATTTGTCCTTCTATAGAAAAAAAATTATTTCTTATGATCTGTGATCCTGTGATTTGTTATTGTCTGGAGGTAGAAGAAGGCTGGAGGCGGAGGTAGAAGAATGGTGGAGACTATTGGATCTTAATCCTATGGTGCTAAAAAATTCATGTGTTGAAACTGCATAAAACACATGGTTGTGTAGTAGACAGACTCAAATTTTCAAGAAAATGCGTTAAGTTATACTTGCCATAATCTCAAAACTAAGAATTTTATCTTATAATATTACTATAATTGGAGACTTCTATCATAGACTACGGCAATAGAGATTTTCGCAAAAAATGGATGACTCTGTCTTTTCATAGTCTTAGTGTTTAGTTCGTTGTTTGACTCTTTTAGATCCTTTATTTGCTTCTGTTGCTTTTTGAGAGCTTCTTTTGTGCTAGAGTTTTGAACTCTGTAATAATAAATGGTTGTGTGCAAAACTCTTGCAGAGGTCGGAATAAAAATTTCTTTTTCTAAAAAACCACACAGTGCTTAAAAGTTGAGAGGGAGAGAATTTTTAACTCAAGACATTAATTGAATCGGGATGAAAAAGTATATATAGAGAGTAATTTAATTTGTAGCCGAAGTATATTGCAACCAAATAAGGCCAGGAAAATACCTGCCTAAATATTGTGTTAGAAAATGAGAAAGAGCATAAATAGAAATTTTGGCTAGTTGTGCACCCCAAATTACTTATATCTCTTACCATCAGCCCGTGCAACAATGATTGATGACACATATCTCTATTGCCATTCGGTCGAGGACAGCTCCGCCGCACGCCGCCTCAAAAGCTTCACCAAGCAAGTGCTGCAGAAGGTCGACTCCTCGCTAACTCGTCAGCCTCCCAAGCAGCTGTCACCTGCTAAGCCGGCGCACGTGCTACGGAGCAAGTGGCTGGCAGCTCAGCTTCCAAGCAAGGTGAGGTCCTTATCATGCAGCGTATGGACTTTGTCACTGGTCTATCAATGCCAAGCGCGTCGGGACAGAAGGCCTACAAGGGGCTGTTCAACGCTAAGCCAACCGCGTCCAACATCGAAGCAGTGGAGGTGCTATTCGCGGACACCGAAAAAGGGTCATGTCGGTAGCAGCGGACATATCTCGCTTGTCTATCATTTGTGTGATATCGAAAACTAAACTCGCATGTTAAGATGGTCCAGCGCCTCCGGCTACCTATAAACCTCCTAGGGCACTCGTGGCGTCGTTTGTATGTTTAAACTCTTTTGCCTTAATTACAACAATACACAAATCTTTTGCGTATTCGAGAAAAAATAATTGATGAACTAGCAAGTAAAGCTGAACAATCAGCATTTCATATTCCTACCTTCATATGTCTGGTATTCCACATTTTCTCTGGTAGTATACCAAAGCTCCAAAAATTCAAGTGACATATAAAAGGATCATCACTTTCTTCAGATAAAAGCTGTAAAAATGTATAAGAAGTGCCAGGGCGCAGGACATTGGACAGGTTAATTATGCCTACCTTCTTTCTATACAGAAAACTTTCTTCAATTCCATACCACGTGAGTAGTCCTCGATCTCGTTCTCTGGTTCCCCGTCCATAATTACACGGCCATGATGTCTGTTTCTAACGTCGATTCGGGTTAGCATTTCTGAAATTCCAGAGCATGAGATTTGACCTATAGGAACGCAGCTCCAAGCTGCAGAAGGTGAGCACAAGTGACTGATATTTCCATGACAGGTCGGCGTCAAGACTCAAGAGCCAAATACATTTCTGTATTGCAAGTGCCACACGGTCAGGGAATCGAAGTTGACTCGGAGACTCGGTGACTTTGTGACAGGTTTAGGTATTCACCGAGTCAAGAACTCAAGATCCTAACCTTATGTAAGCAATTAAGGGAGCTCATATTGGAAAAATAATTATAATTGACGTGTACCGGATTATATTAGTCATCACCAAGTCCTTTCACCGATGCACAGTATGCATGTATGAGAAAGAAGTTGTTTAATGATCGATGCAATTAAGGAAGCTAAGGTCAAGACTAAAAAATGATTCAAAGTTGTCTAGAAATTGTAGAAGAACAACGAGTATTTCAAAGATTATAAAAAAGGTTAAATACAAGAGGTATTTTGTGTTCAATGGAGTATATTTCAAATTCCTCAGATGCTTGCTCATGGCAACAAAAGTCTAGTGAAAAAAAAAGTTTTGAAAGAGTACAGTTGGTTTTCCCAAACACACTGCAAGTTTGGCCGCAGTACGTGACTTCAGTTGCTGGTAACTCTAATTAATCTATGCATGGACGCCCATTGGCAAAGACCAACTAGGCAACTACTGCGCACAGCTCCGGAAGATTACTGAGCTATTTTTTTTAGATTATTGATAAAGTCACCCAGACCTAATTCAACCTTAGTGTTGAGATCAAATATGATATTAAGCAATATCTCATTATTTTAAACATATTGATAATATCCAACATGATATTCGATTTTGTCAATACAAAAAGAACCAAGTATTGTGTTAGTGATTAGTATTAGAATATATAGAGGATGTTTGAAGCTCAAAATTATTTTTTTATCAGTACCGTAGACTTGACATAATGATTGAATGGCGAAGTCATTCTAGTAATTTTCTGTCAAGCTAGCTCTGTCGGTAATTTTCTGTCAGTTCACCATCAGAAAG
This sequence comes from Miscanthus floridulus, assembly GCF_019320115.1. Taxonomy (NCBI): domain Eukaryota; kingdom Viridiplantae; phylum Streptophyta; class Magnoliopsida; order Poales; family Poaceae; genus Miscanthus; species Miscanthus floridulus. The sequence goes on along the minus strand of NC_089586.1, from coordinate 116,676,032 downwards.
ATATATTTTTTTGTTGGTACACGAATTTTCTTGTCGATTTTTGCGCCGACAGGGAAATTCACGATTCTAGTAGGGCATGGCTAATTCATAATATTCTCACAGGTCACAGTATTAGTATTTAGTAAATGCTGGAGTTTGGCATAGACATATATATAGTCATATTTGTCAAGCATTGAGCCACATAATAGCTCGCACAAGTTGTCTCGTCAAGGGAACAAGGGGCTGAACCGAACCGAGTCAAAATTATGCACGAGCCGAGACAGCTGACGAGCCTAGCTTCTTTGACCTTTTCTGCTCGTCCTAGTACATGATGCACTGGTGCTGGTGCCTGCAAGATGCCACCTACTCTACAAGTACATTTGTGATGAATCTAGACATGAGAAAAACAAGTAAAATTCTCTCCATATATATAGTACGTAGAATATAATCATGGTTGTAATTCGATCTGTCCACAAGTGTCATGAACCTAAAATTCTGTACTGAGGGAGTTATTTTAACATGGGAAGTATATATAGCCCCAGACCTCCAAAAACAAACAAATAAAAGAACACCTTACATAAGTACGTACATTAACAAGTTACTAGTACAAATTGATGTACTGATGGCTGGGTTGCGTGCCATGCGTCAGCTTCTGCAAGACTGCAACTCATGGTGGTGGTGGGCATCCGTTGTTTGGGCTCCAAGTTTTACACGAGGGACCTGCCCCGTTGAGCCGCTGCCAATATAGCTGCCGGATGAACCTGACGATGGAGTCGCCGACGGCGGCCTCTCCGGGCAGTTCTTCTCCTGGCAGAGGCCGCGCCGCGGCCGAGCCGAGCGCCATCGACAACACCATGACCAGCATGATCACCGCCGGCAGCACGAGGTTCTTCAGCACGGCCATGGACAAGATTGTATCTATGCACGATCGAGGTTCTTCGCAATGTGCAAGATGTAGGATTTGATACGCTAAGCTGTGGCTGAAGGAACCATTATATAGAGCGAGAACGAAGGCGTTGTCCGCGGAAGTTGCCTGCTCGTTACGTGGGACGACTTGGCGCGGGCATTTGAATTCAAATCGACGAGTAGAACCCCAAGTCGCCGATAGTGGGAGCTTTACAACGAAATGCTACAAAGCTAAGACCGCGAATTGTCGGTGTAACCGTCTTTAGTTCTTGTGTGATATCAGTAAGACAGTAAGTACGTTGCTTTCAACGGTGGGCTGGCCCTGGCCGGCCATGGCCTAAGCAATGTGAAATGCGTACGCATGCCGGGAAATTGAGGAAACCCTTGTCAGCCGTTGTTGATCAGTCACGGAAATCGTTTGATTATTGGACGCAGTTTGCAGTCCTACTACCACTACCAAATTGTCCTGTATTGTTGCGCTGCTGTAAGCATGGAAGACGTTGTTGCGTCTTTGTATGACTTCGAATTCCATCTCCATGCGACGTGCCTTGCTGGTCTATTGTAATTTATCTGAGGACTCGTTTATTTGTTTATAGTCAAATTCTGGATTCCTTAGGGAATACGACAGCGTGCTCTTCCACTATTCTTCTATTCAAGTCAAACGCCCCGTTCGTTTGGGCTTGTTTGGCTTATAAGTCGTACTTTTTCAGCCAACGAATAGTATTTTTCTCTCACACCAAATCAGCCAACAATACTTTCAGCCATGGCTTATCAGCCAAATAAGTCATTGCAAATTTCCATGAAAAGACCAGAAGATATTGTCCTCTGAGCTCTGAGTAAAGAATAATCAACCTTTCATTTTCTAGCTCTGAATGACTAATACACATATGAAAGTCCATTTCTTTCCTACGATATTAAAGGCTCATCAGTCCTCACTTTGTCTTATACAGCTATACTAGATTATTTGGATTCTACACCATGAGATTAGAGTTGCCTTATAGCTCCTAGCCATGATGCTCATTTCAAATTCAACCATATGGCATTAGGAATATTTCTGAAATTAACAGAGGAAATTCTACACCATGCTACTCGAAGCTGATGCAGGGGAACTGATTGCTTGTACCATACTGTCAGGGAACTTGACTCTGTTACAGGGAGAGATCCATAGGAGTAGTTACCGAGTCAAGATCCTCTTATGTAGTAACCACAGAGTGTGGGGAAAAGCTTATTATCAGCAATTAACCACACACGGTCGCTTTTGAAACCAAGTTTTTTAGTGAACTTAAATTTTAGAGGGTAATTTTGTTATCCCAAGGTCCCAGCTAATCACCAGGTTAGATTTGGTCTATCTCCGTTCTCTGGTGCATTCTCTTCATTTTGGTCTTGATCTTTCTCGAAGTACCTGATTATTGATCATGTATGAAATGAGATATACATCTTCATCTTTGGAAGAGGGCTAGCGTTGCGTGCAATCCATCAACTTCATTCTTTTTATGTTGAGAAGTACTAACACCACCTAATGTGCTCCATTTTTTCTTCATGTTTGACTACGCTTGCAACAGGATAAACTTAGGACAATTATGGTATGCCACATCACCATGCATGTGATTTCATAATTACTCCATCCGGGAGTGTTCGGCTGGTCGTTTCAGCCAGCTTATTTACTGGCTTATAAGCTATGGTATAATATTTTTCTCTATAAAAAAAAACAGTCATACAAATCAGCACCAGCGGCTTTACCATCAGCCGAACACTCCCATAGGTAGAGATCGCCATAATTATAGTCGAAACGGCCATGCGATATCTGCTGAGATCGCCATAATTATAGTCTGAATTCGCTGCACTAGCTACACAATCATATATAGCATATAGACGAAACGGCCATGCGATATCTGCTGAGATCGCCATGGAAGGCAGAGGTCAAGCCTTAATAGTGACTCCGGCGTCGGTTTGTGGCGGAATAATAATACGTGAGCGATTCAGTACCTCTCCGCTTCAACTGATGACCTATCCGCTTATTTATTTTATAGCGACGTTCCTCCCTCATGTCGTAAAGCAAGGAGATTACACATGAAAGGAGATTAGTTGACTACGTATGCAGCAGATTGCAATGATGCCGGTGACTAGCAAGGAGAATATGCAACCACATAACAAATCCACTGGTCTGGTAGCTGTCTAGCTCGTCACAAATTTCTCCTTCATTCATATAAAATGATCACGTTTTTTTTAGGAAAATCACGTATTTTGTTTCTACGCGACAATCCGGAGGGAAGATTGCTGGTATATGCCTGGAACCCCTTTGTATGCAAAAGAAACGTAATTACTAAATCTAGGGACATTTCTATAAACCTCCAAGAGTGTATTTGTAAAGTCTAGTTCAATCTCGATAATTTTCTCTTCTATCTTTAGAGCATCTTCAGCGGTACTATCTAAAACAGACCCCCTACTTCTCTGTTTAGGTATCCACTCATTTTCATACCACCTATATTTCGTTGTTTGCTCCAGCAGTACTACCTAAAATAGACCCCCCCCCCCCAAATCCGTCCTAGTAGAGAATAACATGTGGGACCCGACTATCATCCTCTGTCAGGTTCTTCTTCCCTGCACACACAAGCAGAGCCAGCGGGGGCACGAGAGGGGGAGGGAGGACGAATGCCGACTGCAGGCTGCGTCGCCCAGGGCTAGCCACACCGAAGGGAGCCACGCTCGCGAGGGAGCAGCGCCCGCGCCGGCTAGGGCTGATGAGCCGCCGGCAGCCGCTGGGGAGCACCTAGACGCGCCGACCAAGGAGTGGTCAGCGGCCGACGGACCACCGCACCAGGGAGGAGCGGCCAGCAGGCCGCTGCCGGGGAGGGTGCGCCAACGGGGGACGGACGGGCGGAATCGCGTGGGTGGAGTCTCGATCAGAGAAGAAACAGGGAAAAAAGTAGGGGGAATGGAGTAGGGGGCCAACAGAAGTAGGGATAGAGTAGGGGGCCAACAGTACAGGTGGTAGTGGGGGGCCTGTTGAAGTTATTTTTTTTACCCCACTACCTAAATCCATAGTAGGGGGTCAAGTAGGGGTAATGTTGGAGTTGCTCTTATCGAGCAAATACCAATAATTGACGTCCTCCATGCTCAGGAGAGTCAGCACAAAACAGATTTTCAGAGAGACACAAAAGATACAGAAGACTAGCTATCCAAAAGCCCAGATCGTAGGAGTATAGTAGTGGTCGAGGAGCCAACTGGTGGACTCAATCCAACTAGTATATTGCACATACTAACGCTACGGTGTCATCTAGAAAAAATAAATCATTAAACTAAAAAAATAAATCAACTCACGAAAGAAACACAAATTCACTGATTGGTCATTTCTCACTCAGAAAAAATAGACAAGCCCAATCTACAATGCTACTAAGAAGGATCTTAGAGTTCATCAACATATTATAATCTGCAAACAATAGACAGAAGCTAAAGATGACCGTCAGGTTAAGGACCAGATCCACAGTTATTAACCTCTCCAGCTTTTTTCACTATGGGATGAAATTCCCTGTTCACCAGTGCTGCTCCTCTCTTGATGCTACTAACAACCACAAAGAGTGGTATAAAGGGGGCAGCAAGTTCTGTGAAGCTCAGAGAACCAAAGGCGACATGTTGTTGCTGCTGCTGCGGGAACAATGTTCTAAGACGACCAATTTCCCTCTCAAACATCTCCTGCAGATATGCAATATTGGCGAGAAAAAAATGGTTTATCAACTGTTTTAAAAAGATGATTGATAAGCTCAAATATATTCCTGATGATTGCAGTAGTCTTTTTATCAAGATAATGATGTTTAGCAAAGAAACTATGCACTTAGTTTACAACAAAAACATTTTTTACAGGTTCCTAACATATCTACAGGTCCATCACAAGAATCATTTTCAAAATATAACATATATAACATCCATAAGCTCATTTATTCACCAAACTCAGATCTGAAACCTGACTGCTACCATAATTCCTAAGTACAGAAGACACATTCTGAATGTCATCAAAGAAACTCTGGGGGCAATAAAGAGGAATACTAACAGCGTTTAATGAGATGCTCCTGAGACAGACTCTCAAGCCGTTGCTTCAAGGCTTTATTTTCTAAGTCTAACATGACATTTTCCTGACTGAAAAAATCCATTTCAGCAGTTACTTCTATCCCCTCTGTCCGCAAGCAAAAAAATTTAAGAATTTCCTAGGATGAAGGTTTTTAATCCGGTTCTTAAAAAATGAGACGAAAATAGATGATCTATATGTAGTGGGTTTTTATCAGTAAAAATGAAATTGCTAACAGCGGGGTCACTTGATTGGAATGAAGAGTGCACCTCTACGAGGTCTGTTGCATGTGTGGGGAGGTCTGCAATCTTCATCCTGCGCACCAGCTTCTCCTTCTTATTGGACAGACCTCCATCCTTCTTATATGACAACATCTGAATGTCCAGAACAAAAATAAGACACGGGAAAGTTCAAAACTTGAACGCAGGATACAACACATACTTCTGATGAACTGAGCAGTCGTGGCAGAAGCTACGATCAAAAGAAAGAAGATTCATTTATATGATTATTAAACACATAGCACACACGTGTTTATGGTTGTGCGACATATTTACATTCATGAGTTGAGACAATATCGAAAGCCTTGGATACAACACATGCGTCCGATCACATCTCGCAAACAAATAAACCTAAAACCCTTAGTAGCAAGAAAGTCTGAACTTTTGGTGAAAAGGTGCTACCTTTTACCTGCTGCTTACCTGATGGAGTGATGGTTGAGATTGCTGCTTCTATCTCCATCATTGCTCCCTGCCGAGATGACCAGAACATGCTGCAAATGGACTAATCTGCTGCTGAACAGAACAAGTTACACAGCTACTAAACTTAAGAACTTACAACATATGCAGAGAATAAATTAGACAAGATATTCAGGAAAGCACAAGTTGCATCAGCTAGCACTGAAGTGAAGAATCTCTGTACCTGATCTGAAAATGATGCTCTGAATGAAAACGCAGTACGTAGACTATTTCTAAAGTTACAGCTTTTCAGAAACAGCACAACAGAACAGCCAAACTCTACAGAGAATCTATGGAAATCACTCAAATCAAATCCGATTGAAACAAATTAAATCACAGCTATGGGTGAACACAGTACAGATATTTTCCGACCGTATTCGAGACCGAATCCGTTCAGAGGAGTTCAGATTTATCCGTATCCGAGTCCGGATATTCAATATCCCATACCGTATCCATATCCGTATCCGAATACTCAAATCGCATATTTATGATGTCGATACCCAATCCTATCCCATCCGGTATGGTAGACACTATTCATATTTGAATCCAAATCCGAACAGAAATATGAAAACAAATATAATATCGGCGATATCCGTCCATATCCAATCCGTTTTCATACCTAATCACAGCTTTACCATAGGATGAGTGATCCATTCCAACAGAATCTCCCGTGAGCACGAGAGGATTTAATTTGTGGGTCGGTAGTGATTGTACCTGTCCGTCCGTGACGGTGTCATCTTCCGTGGAGGGGGCCTTGGGCACAGCCTCAGCGGGAAGGTCTTCCATGGGCTCGTGTGTCACCGTGGACGCGGCCTCCTCCTCCGAGTAGCAGTGGGACCCCGCGGCGGCTCCAAGGGAGGTGACATCCGCGACGGGGTAGAACTTCTGCATGTGGAGGACGGGTGACATCCGCGACGAGGTAGATCTTCTGCATGTGGAGGACGGGGAACCAGTTGACACGGCGGTGGTGGAGCGTGGCGAGGACGGGGTAGTACTCGGCTCCGCCGCCGCCGATCTGCGCCAGGTCCACAGCGCGTCGATCATCGTGTTGGCGGCCGCGAACTCGCCGCGGAACCACCTGATCACCGCGTCCCTGGCCGTCGCCCCAATCGGCGAGCGCGCAAGCGCAGGCGCGGGACCTGGCCAGCAGGCCGCCGCCGCTACCGCCTCGTCCGCCGTTCCCTTTTTCCTGTGGTTTTGGATATTTTTTTTTTTCGCGATGCAGGGCTGCGCGGGATTCGAATCTCCGCGGAGGGAGTGCGGGGCTGAGCGCCTGCGGGGGCGGTGCGGGTGCGTTGAAGCCTGGAGATCCAGTAAGGGATGTTCGCTCTCCTATCGAATATTTAGATATACGTATTAAATATAAATTAATTACGAGACGAATCTTTTAAGCTTAATTAGTTCATAATTTGACAATATTTTGCTACAGTAAACATGTGCTAATAACGGATTAATTAGGCTTAAAAATTCGTCCAGTGGGGTACTGATGGATTATGTAATTTGTTTTTTTATTAGTATTCGAACACCCCATACAACATTCTTCCAACACACCTCCTAAATTTTAGTAGCTGAATCCAAACACCCTTTAATATTGGTCATCGAGAAAACCTCTAAGAAGTATTAAAAGTCATAGATTTTAATAATAATGTTAAAATGCTAAGTGTCAAAAAAAAAAAAACAATCAAGTTGATCTTTTCACCCAATCTGAACCTTCGGATAATCTCTTTATCCGATCCGCCTTCGGATAAGTATTCTTCACAAGCAATTAAGAATTAAGCCAAAGTTTGGACCGGCTCTCTATTTCCAGGCCTTCAGGATTTGCATCGCCAAGGAGCGTCGAGCTCAAACCTGTAAAACGATGCCTATTGGACTACCGGTTTTTGCTCGACGCCAATCCAATAAACAACTCGGTATTTGCGACCTCAAACAAACGGCAAGCGTTAGGACTAAGTATCTGAATTTGTTCATTATCCACCAACTTGGTGAATCTGTTCATCCATCGCGCTATTTTCTCGTGGCTTTAGGGAATGGCGCCCGAACGTCTGATAGGGTACGATTCTATTGAACGGTGCTAAACGACCCAGCAGAAACACATCGGACCCCATAGTATCGCTGTAGTCCTTCTTCATCTGTCTCATTTTGTCACGCATGTATACCCCGCCCCCGTCCGTCTCACCCCGCCCCGCGCCCGCTGCTCCTTCCCCTGACCCCCTCCTCTCTATCCACACAGACGGAACTCGGGAGCCAGGATGAGGACAAGCACGCCCCGTCCGTCAGACCCCTACCTCTAGAACACGAAGCACTTGTAACATGAAATACTTGAATGCAACATACGTCTAAAAACAGATAAAATATTTGTAACATACACTAGCAATATGTGTGTGAAACATATGCAATATCCAGATTTTTGCAAATTGCAACATGAAAACACTTATTGCAACATAAGATTGAAATAGCTGAAACATTTCAAACATACTCTTGCAACATATGTGTGAAACATATGCAACATCCAAATAAGCAAACTTGCAACATACGTCTAAAAAAGCACATAGAACATTTGAAACGGGCGCTTACAACATACGTGTACAATAATTGCAATATGTGCAACATCACGATCTATTTTTGCAACATCCATATGAAACACTTGCAACATACCTCTGAAACATTTGAAACATACTTTGCAACATGCATTTTCAACGGAACATCTCCTTGCTGCTTGGCAGAATGGAGGCTCATCGGTGTGTGGTGTTCACCAGAGGCAGTGGCCCGACGACGCTTGTAGACGGCGGGCCGGCGGCAGTGGTTGTACATCGCGGAAGGGAGGCATCGGCCACACGAGTGGTGGGGAGGCCGCGACTGTGTGACTTGGAGAGGGCGTCTGTGGGGTGCCCGTCACGATACTTCACCTAAATCGGGTGTCATCCACTTGACGTGCTCAATTTAAGCAAAACGACATCGCGCGGCCCTAGGAGCGCACTAAGCAACTCCTCTTCGGGATGAGGTTGAGTGGCATGCAGCAGTTCACATACAAAATCGACACAGTCTAATGGATAATGCTCAAACAACTTATATAGAAAAAGCTTATAAGGTAGAGTTTACATAAATTACGCGATCCGGTCCAACCAATGGACAAGATCCAGAATCCATTCTAAAATAATCACTCAAGGTCGCTCGAACAAGACTACGGAGTTAACGTGTAGCATACTCGGGGTCACCCTTTCCTGATGCTACTAGGCAGCGGTGATAGAGATTCAACCTCCATCGATCTACACCGTTCCTGCAAAACAACTTAACGGCTGCACCGTGAGTACATTGCGTACTCACAGGACTTAATTCCAACATATAATATTTGGTGGATGCACAAGGTAGTTATCGGATATTTGTATGACTGCGCAAAGCAATGGTGTTCATTAAGAGTAAGACATGCTATGCTCAACATAGAAGTAAAGGTAGTTATCATTATAACAAAGGTGCTCATAGTTCATTACTCATGCTACCATAGGTATAGAAAGAAAGAACAACCGAATAGTTCCATCCCGAAGGACTCCCGGCTTTTAAGACTCTGCAGAGGTGTACAACTGTACCCACACGGAGAAATGGGACTAACCTCCATATCTCGTGCACCAGATATAAGGGTTGCCTCACGTCTCCAACCTTTCCCTAATCCGGTCCGAGTGTCCAACGAAAGGTTCGAGCGGTTGCCCGGTCAATGTCTCGAACATTCCTGGCCGACGCCAACCCCCTTGCCAGTTTCACGGATAAACATGTCACAATTAGTCACTTGGCTTATCGACCCCATCCACGACATATGGTCTGTACGGGTGGTTACTCGGATTTACGTATCCCAATACATGGTCCTTACCGCTCCATGAGCTATGTCGTCTGAGATCCCACACTCACGATGACCTACCCCTCGCACGAGCAAGATATCCAAGTTATCATCAAGATTACCATATTATGTATATTAGTCCTTAGCCAGATTAGTTAGGTAAGTCAAGTTGTACCCTCATTGGTTTTAGTAGTTAATTATCCATGTTTAGCATCCTACACGTGCGAGTATGAGTTCTCTTCTCATGCTTGACTTCTACCATTGCCCAAGCAGCTAAGCAATAAGCATTAAGCATTTCCATTTCCATTGTTTAGATGAGAGGCTTCTACAAATTATTAAGCTACTCTAGGTGTGGTATAAGAGTGATCATTATCCAAGACTACATGCAATGCATAACTCATAATGCAACTTGGTAAGTAACCAAAGTAGGGTTTATAATAGTGGGGTGCCTACCTGATGGTGTTGTCTTTTAGACATCTAGAAGTTGACGACGAAGTCTCACGCACGTTCCTGAAAGAATACGGAATATCGTCTTAGGGATACATTGATGATCTGAATGATGAGGGGAACATGGGTGCATAGGATTAGGTTACTACCTTAGTACCTAGGAGAGACATCTAACTATGGCTCTACTACTGCATTGGGTATGACTAAGCTCTCTTGGTTGTAGGTTGGTTAATCGAGTAGGTTGCTTAAGCTAGCTCACTCTTCCTATGACTGGCGGACACTCCATCCTACCGACGGACACTCCGTTGTACTGGATATCGAGATGGGTTGTCTCTGATCTGGCTCTGTACTGATCTACGGACGCTTCGTGGAGTTCATGGAGACTCCGATAGGTTTGGGGACTTATGCATTACTAGGGTTCCCTGTCCACATCGGATAGTCCGGTCAATCGACGGATGCTCCAGTATGAATTGGGTGTTCTCGGGTTACTAGGTTACTGCTCTCTATAATTGAACGGATACTCCGTCGTGGGTGACGGGCGCTCCGCTGTGCTAAGCTAATGGGGGATAAAGTTCCTTAGTGGTTTCCTATGGATTGACGGGCACTCCATCAGTTTGACAGACACTCCGTCACACGAGCGACATAACCTATGCTCCAAGGAAATCCTAGGCTTCAAGCTTGGATTTGTGGAGTTGTGCATCTTCCATGTGACAAACACTCCTATGGTAGTTTAGGTGGCTTACTAGGCTCACTATGGCTAGGTTATAATTTAGTTTCACTAAGTGTGGCTCAAGGCTTAGGGATTAAACCAAAACTCATGAGATGAGAGATAAACCTTGAGATTGAGATAGAGATCCTTAGCTCCGAGATCAAGAGCTTCCATAGCCTGAGGATTGAAGATCTATCTCTTCTTCTATCCAAGCTTCCATCATCTCCAACCTCCATCAAAACCACACATTGACTACTTTGGGGAAAATCCACAAAATGGGAGCTACTCTCTTGAGCTCACAATGACTATGTTGAAGAGGTTGATGGAATCCATGGAGAGGTGTTGATGCTTCTCTTCTTCTTCCTCTTTTTCTCCTTCAATCTTCTCTTCATTCCTTTCTCTCTCTAGTTCTAGGATTCTTCCTTGTTCTTGAGAGGTAGAGAGAGAGAGGGTGTTTGCAAATGAGTGGATAGGTGACAGGGTGAGTGAGAGGGTGTTTCTTTAGCTGGTGAAGTATCTCAACTCATGCTGACATGTGGGGCCAAGTCCATAATTAAGAAACCACTTAATTTTCACTTAGCTCTATTCTGTCCTTACTCTTATCGGATGGTCCGACGTACTGGCGGACGGTCCGGTATTCCCTGTCTTTGCTGAATTCACTAAGTCATTGAATGGATGTTCTTGATATTGAGTGTTGTGTTTTATGATGCATGTCTTCACTGATGGTTGGTGACTGGCTTCTTTTGGTAAATCAAAATGGCTGCCTAGGTTGCAACGAACTCGGGTCGTTACAGCAGCAACATGCCACGCCTGATAGGACCAACAGCCGAACACCATGACTCAGAGGTGGCCACGCGTCGTGCCTGGCAAGGCCAGTGGCTGAGTGGTGCGCCTCAGAGGGCTAGCGACCAAAAGGCCACAGGCGAGCGGATAAGAACGATAGAAAGAGGAATGAGTGGATAGAAATAAGTGAATGAAGAGTTTTTTTAAAGAAATGAAGGAGCATGAGTTATTGGGTTAACGTCGTGGCCATCAACATAGCATTCAGCGAAAGGACGCTCGATAGAGCATCGTCAATGGCTTTATGTGTCCTAGCGATGATCCCAACTCCCAAGGGAGCGATAGCCTGCTTTCTTTTTTATCGGGTACAACTTGAACACATACAATCCACACACTCCACACTCACACCACATGCACACACATGCGTGCGCATCTGTACACACGCAAAGAAAAGATTGGGAGGCGTCGCCTCTAGTGCACGGGAAACACACAGTACCACTAAACGCGCACGCGTGCGTGTACCCTAAAAATTCTGAAAAAATCCAGAAAAAAGATGCGATCACCAACCCTAGTGGATAGCGTCCCATTGGATAGCCCTAGAACTGGACCACAGACCTATTTGTGATAGCCTGCTTTCTCAGTGATGGTTTAAATGAGAAGAATTTTCTCGCTTTGCAAAAACAACAGCCTTTTACTACATCCAGACATAACCTTGGGTTTTACCCAAAAGGCTTCAAGAATTCGATGTTGGACCGGCCTGCCAACAAATGCCCAGCTAGTGAACTTTAGGCCCGTATGTTCAATGTCCAGCCCAAGTAAAGGTCTTGGCCGGCAGATGACAGCCCATGCATAGGTTAGCAGCCCACAAACTTAAGCTTCGCTTTAATTTGTCACCTGCATTTTGAACGCACGACACTTCGGAATATATATCAAACGGTATAGCTCCATAAATCCAGCTCAAAAAATATACTAGAGTTTTTTTTGTTGGGGGCATGATTTTTTTATGGAGTTTGGTGCTCCCAAAACTAACTCCGCCTATGGTGGGGCACCTTTGGTGTCCCAGCATAGCAGGTCCCAAGCCCTAGTAAAGGAGGAGGGTTGTGTTAGGCGCGTCGAGCCAATGTAAAAACTTAGCCACTTTAATGGAGATGAAACCCAAAAGAATCCCGTTGAGGCGTAACCCTCTTAGCGACGTGCCATGTCAGAACCCAGGTATGGTGTTAAATGAGCAAGGGACAGGTCGTCACCCCTGTGATGCGCCGTGTCGCGATCTGGACACGGTATCAAGTGAGCAAGGATCGGGTCATCGCATCCTTAGTGGCGCGCCACATTGGCGCCTGGGTGTGGTGCAAAATGAGCAAGGGTCTTCACACCTACCTCGGTGGGTGTGAAGGGTAAGGAAGCTAGTCGAGCCAACTAGGATCTATTTAGATAGCTAGAATGTAGGGTCCCTTACAGGTAAGTTAAGAGAGTTAGTAGACACAGCGGTTAGGAGGCGTGTAAATATCTTATGCGTCCAAGAGACTAAATGGAAGGGGTAGAAGGCGAAGGAGGTGGACAATACCGGCTTCAAGCTCTGGTACACAGGGACAACATCAAATAAAAATGGAGTAGGAGTTTTGATTGATAAGAGCCTCAAGGATGGTGTGGTAGACGTGAGAAAGCAAGGGGATAGGATCATCTTAGTTAAACTTGTCATTAGTGATATGGTCTTAAACGTAATTAGTGCGTATGCCCCCCAAGTAGGCCATGATGAGAGTGCTAAGCGGCTTTTCTGGGAAGACTTAGATCGCTTGGTTAGAGCTATCCCTAGTAGCGAGAAGCTCTTTATAGGAGGTGATCTTAATGGCCATGCAGGTACATCAAGTGTAGGTTTCGAGGCGGTTCATGGGGGTTTTGGATATGGTAGTAGGAACCAGAAGGGAGAGGAAGTCTTAGACTTCGCCATAGCTTTTGATCTGATGATAGCTAACACTTTCTTTTGTAAGAGACAGTCCCATTTAGTGACCTTTAGTAACGGCCAGTACTCTAGTCAAATCGACTTTGTCCTTACAAGAAGGAGGGATAAACAAATATGCGTGGACTATAAGGTGATACTTGGAGAATGTGTGGTCACTCAACACAAGCTGGTGGTGGCTGACTTCCATTTTTTGGTGCAAGCTTACGAGAACAAACAAGCTAGGGTTGCTAGAATAAAGTGGTGGAAATTAGAAGGGGAGGCATCAAAGGTCTTTAAGGAAAAGGTCATTGAAGTGGGCCCTTTGAATGATGAAGGCGATGCAAACAACATATGGGAGAAGATGGCAACATGTGTTCAGAAGGTTGCTTCAGAGGTGCTTGGAGTGACCAAAGGGAGCGGATGCGACTCAAAAGACACTTGGTGGTGGAATGAAGATGTGCAAAAGGCTATTAAGGAAAAGGAGTGCTATAAGCGCTTGTATCATGACAGGTGTGCAAACAACATAGAGAAGTACAAGGTGGCAAAGAAGACTACAAAACAAGCGATGAGTGAGGCAAAGGGGCGGGCCTATGAGGACCTTTACCGACGTTTGAGTATGAAGGAATGAGAGAAGGACATTTATAGGATGGCTAGGGCTCGTGATAGGAAGACAAGGGACTTCAACCAAGTCAAGTGTATAAAGGATGAGAGGGAGCATCTCTTGGTGAAGGAAGATGAGATCAGACATAGATGGCAAGAGTATTTTGATAAATTGTTCAATGGGGAGAACATGAACACCACCGTTTAGCTGGACGACTCGTTTGATGACACTAACAGGCGCTTTGTGCGGAGGATTCAAGAATCGGAGGTCAGAGAAGCCTTGAAAAGGATGAAAGGGGGTAAAGCGATGGGCCTTGATGGTATCCCAATCAAGGTGTGGAGAAGTCTCGGGGATATAGCTATAGTATGGCTAACCAAGATGTTCAATAATATCTTTTGATCGAACAAGATGCCTGAGGAGTGGAGAAGAAGCATATCGGTACCAATCTACAAGAACAAGGGAGATATCCAAAGTTGTACTAATTATTAGAGAATTAAGTTGATGAGCCACACTATGAAGTTATGGGAGAGAGTCATCGAGCAGCGCCTGCGAGGAATAACATAGATATCAACAAACCAATTTGGTTTCATGCCCGGAAGTTCAACCATAGAAGCAATCTTCTTAATAAGACAAGTTATGGAGCGGTTTAGAGAGCAGAAGAAGGACCTCCACTTGGTTTTTATTGACTTGGAGAAGGCTTATGACAAGATACCAAGAAATGTTACGTGGTGGTCTTTGGACAAACATAAAGTCCCATGAAAGTACGTGACCCTCATCAAGGACATGTACAACAATGTTGTGACTAGTGTTCAAACAAACGATGGTAACACAGATTACTTCCCGATTAAAATTAGACTTCATCAAGGGTCAGCCTTAAGCCCGTATCTCTTTGCCTTGGTAATGGATGAGGTTGCCAGGAACATACAAGGGGATATCCTTTGGTGTATGTTATTCGCTGATGACGTAGTGTTAATGGACGAAAGCCAGGCGGGAGTAAATAGGAAACTAGAGTTATGGCGACAGACCCTTGAGTCTAAAGGTTTTAGATTGAGCAGAACTAAAACCGAATACATGAGATGCGACTTTGGTGGAGTTGTATAGGAGGAGGGAGATGTGAGTTTGGAAGGTCAAGTAGTGCCTAAGAAGGATACCTTTCAGTAACTGGGATCGATGCTACAGAGGGATGGAGATATTGATGCGGACGTTAGCCATAGAATCAAAGCAGGGCAGATCAAGTGGCGACAAGCTTCTGACATTCTCTGTGACAAGAGGGTACCACAATAGCTAAAAGGCAAGTTCTATAGAATGGCGATTAGACCGGCTATATTGTATGGAGCAGAATGTTGGCCTACAAAGATTCGACATGTTCAACAACTGAGTGTTGCAGAAATACATATGTTACGATGGATTTGCGGTCACACAAGAATGGACCAAGTTCGGAACAATGATATGCGTGATCGCCTAGAGGTAGCACCAATTGAAGAAAAGCTTGCCCAACATCGATTGAGGTGGTTTGGCCATGTCCAAAGGAGACCTCCAGAGGCACCAGTGCATTATGGAATCCTAAGCCAAGTTATTAATATGAGGAGAGGTAGAGGAAGACCAAAATTAACATGGAGAAAGGCAATAAAAATATATTTGAAAGCTTAAAATATACCTAGAGATCTATGTTTGAATAGAAGTACTTAGAAAGCAGCTATTGAAGTGTCTGAACCGTGACTTAGGGCTCTTGGTGGGTTTCAACTCTAGCCTACCCTAACTTGCTTGGGACTGAAAGGCTATGTTGTTGTTGTTGGTGGTGATGGTGGTGCTCCCAAAACTCAGTTACAAACTTGTCACGTCCCTAAAATTCTATTTTTAGGTGAGTAGAAAGCAATAGATTAAGGGTTCGTTTGCCACAGCTCTAGCTCTCAAATCTACGATTGCTCAAAAAAAATCTCTCAGGTCTATGATGGATCTGTAGTTTATAGATTACATTAGGTAGCTTAAATATTTTTACTTAATCTAAAATATAAATAAAATGAGTTGTGTAAATACACTTAACATTTCTACAGCTCCAGATCTAGGATTTTTTAGCGCTACAACTGACCAACTCTATGGATTGTATTTTCTAGAGCTAGAGCTCTATCAAACAAGGACCTAAATAAATGGTTTTAATATATTTCTAAAATTTTCAAGAATTATTTGCATTCTTGACAATATAGAGAGTGAAATATGATTTATAATTTTGTATAACTTAATTTAATTGCATGGTGTATTGATGCCTCTGAATATTGTTTATGTATGAAAATGAACTTAAATGTTTTCAAATACATCTAGAGTTTGAAGTCAAGTCTTCAAACCCTGATTTCTAGAAATCCTAATTAATCCCAGTAAAATCTTAGAAACCCTAACCCTGCCTCCTCACCTAGCTTTTCAGAGTCAAACACAAATTTGGCTCATCTTTCAAATCTCCACAGTCTAGTCCAACCTTTTGAAAACCCGATCAAACCCTCAGAAGTTATAAACCTCTATCCAAATTCCAAAAAATATCCAAAATTTCATTAAGGTCAGACCCTAGCTCAAATATTTGTATATGTTTTTGGTTTAGTTCTCTTCTAAACTCTAATTTAGTCCTAACTGACCCACTCTTTCTTTATCTTCTTTCTTTTCCTTCTTGAGCATTGAGTTCTATCTATCCTTAATATTAAAACGGGAGTAGTTTCTTCGCCATGGTCTTGTGTTCCATTTTCTGTTGAACACGGATTTTTTTGTCCATCAACTGTCGGGCACCTTCAATTTTTCTCCGGTCCATGCTTCGTCCATTTTTTTGCCCATCTCCCTATTTTTGTTTCACATCCTTCTTTTTTCTGCTCCAAACAATCAAATTTATCACACAATCGATTGATCCAAGCGAACACTACTACAGGAATCAATTTGCGCAGCGTGGCCAAAATGTGCTCCATGGCGGGCACCTCTTTTGCCCGCCACGGTTAACCGGTGGCCGGCCAGCGAGGCCGGCCACCGAGGCGCCCGCTACAGGAAATTGGTTTACCGTGGCGGGCCACCTTACCTACCCGCCGCAGGAAATCGTTATTTACCGCAGCAGGCGGTATGAATCGCCCGCCGCGGTTAATACGATTTACCATGGCGGGCTCTTTAAACTGCCCGCCACGGTAAAGAGTTGATTTACCGAGGCGGGCGTTTTATCTTGCCCGCCGCGGTAAAGCCTGTACAAATACACAGCACAACCCCTTCATCTTCTCCACGGGTCTTCCTCTCTCAAAACTCATGGGGGGAGGCTTTGCCGTAAAATTTGAGGAAACTTTTGATTTGAGTTGAAGGGCTTGGATTTGAGGGAGGAGGACATCATAAGAGGTTCATAAAGGCTCTCCCTCTCTCCTTCCACCCTCTCTCTCTCTCTCTCTCTATTTCCATCACCTAGAGTTCTCTCTAGATCTAAATCTAGATCAATTTTAATGGAAAAAATGATGTCATGTATTTCTTTAACTTTAGATTCATCATATATGCATGTTTCATCTTTCACATCGTCATTTCTTCTCTTTTTCATGATTTTAGATGTAAAAATCATCAATTTCTCCTAATTCTTCTTTATTTAATGTTGATTGTGATGGATAATGTTCGCAGATATGATGGATAGATCAGAATGGATGTACCGGATCGATAGAGTGAATGATCCACGGTACCTCTTTGAATTAAGGAAGTTTATTATGGCTGGTAAAGCTCACCGTGAGAGACTGAAGTGGATGACAACCATATGTCCATGTTCTCGTTGCAAGAACCTGAAAGCCCACCGAGATAGCGAGGTGCAAACTCATTTGATCATGTATGGTTTCATCGAGGGCTACACAGTCTGGACATTTCACGGTGAAAGAGTTGGTGCGAGTGGCAGTGCATCTGGAGTGAGCTCTTCGACGCCGACGACGACAGCACCACCAGTGAATAAAGATCCTTCAGCAACAGCTGCGCCAGCCAATAGTGACAACAGTTGTCGTGATTACATCACGGTGGATGATCTAATGCAAGACATGGCTGATGAAGCCGGCGATGGTGGTGATGGTCAGGATACTGTGAGCCAACCCGAGGATGTGCAGTTTGTTGAAGATCTAGTCAAACACTTAGATGAAGATGATGTTGTGTTGGGTTGCCCAAAGTGGTTGGAGAATTTCAGAGAGTTGAAGCAGGCGGCAGTTGATCCTCTCTATAAGGACGGCGGTGATTGTCCGAAGGAGTGCATGGCGCCCCATTTTAACCTCCATATGTTGATGTTGAAGGCTCGTCATGGTTGGTCTGACACTAGCTTCAATGAGTTGTTAAGCTACCTTGCCACCACATACCCAACGGCTAACAAGGTGCCCGCCAATACTTATCGAGCCAAGAAGCTGATCCGGCCAGTGGCGATGAAGCTTAGAAAGTTTGATGCATGCCCTAACCACTGCATCCTGTATCGGGGCAATGAGTATGAGAATTTGACAAGTTGTCCGCACTGTGGCTTTAGTCGGTACAAGAAAAATGCTGGTTGTTGCGTGGATGTAGAAGACGAGGGAGGCTTGCGGGGTGGTCGGAAGAAGAACAAGAAGGGGGCAAAGAAGAGCAGTGCGGCCAAACAGATCTCGGCTCAGTAGGACGATGAAGAAGAGGGTTACATGCACAGAAAAAGTCTAGCACTGTCGGTGTGGTACCTGCCCGTGACCGATCATCTGCATGCAATATTCAGGAACCCGGACGATGCCAAGCTCATGCCTGGCATGCATCAGCTGACCGCCTAAAAGACGATGGCAAGCTATGGCACCCATTCGATGGCAAGCAGTGGAAGGATTTCGATGAGGCCTACCCAGAGTTTGGCAAGGAGCCCAGGCATGTTAGGTTCACGCTGAGTACCGACGGGATGAACCCATTCGGTGAGCTTAGCAGCTCACATAGCACTTGGCCCATCGTGCTCACCATGTACAACCTACCTCCCCATCTATGTTAGAAGCGTAGGTACCTTATGCTGACCATGCTTATCTCTAGACCGAAGCAGCCCGGCAACGATATAGATGTGTTCCTGGAGCCGTTCATGGAGGAAATGAAGATACTATTTGATGTTGGGGTCCAGATGGTGGATGCATCCCGCAAGGAGAAGTTCACACTAAAAGCAATCATCTTTGTCACCATCACCGATTACCCCGGTCTCTTCTCACTATCGGGGCAGATCAAAGGGAAGACCGGCTGTGTAATTTGCATCGATGAGACCTGCTACACTTACCTTAAGGGATCCAATAAGATGGTGTACACGAGGCACAGACGGTTCCTCACCAAAAATCACAGGTATAGAAGAAGTATTATGAACAAATACTTTGACAATCAGGATGAGCCGCAGCGTGATCAAACGACGCAGACTAGTTGGGGGACAAAGGTGTATGAGATGGTCAAGGACATGGATCAGGTGGAGTTTGGAAAGAAGAAGAAGCCGCCTGAAGAGGGGCCCAAGCAGACAAGGAAGCAAAAGCGGGACCAGATGGAGGAAGTCCCCGCCGCCATTCCTTTCAAGAAGAAGTCAATTTTCTTCAAGTACCTATCGTATTGGAAAACACTGAATACACCCCATGCCATCGACTGCATGCACCTAGAGAAAAATGTCTTCGAAAGCACGATCGGTGTCCTACTGGACATCAAGGGCAAGACAAAGGATGGTATCAAGTCATGGACGGATCTTGTCAATCTGGGCATCAGGCCGGACCTTCACCCGAGACCGCCTCAGAACGGTAAAGTCGATATCATGGGTGCGGCCTGCAACCTAACGCAAGACGAGAGGACGACTTTTCTTAAGTTGCTTAGGGGTATCAAGGTGCCAACTGGTTTCTCTTCCAACATCAAGAGCCTGGTCTCCATGAAAGACCTCATAATGACCGGCTACAACTCACACGACTGCCACATCATGCTGACGGTGTTCCTACCAATTGCGATTAGGGCTATCCGTCCAGAGTACATGAAGATGGTCATCACACGGATGTCATACTTCTTTAACCGCATCACCTAGAAGGTCATTGATAAGGCTGAGTTGCCTGCCCTGAAGGAGTTCATCGCGGAGACCCTTTGCCAGCTCGAGATGTGCTTTCCACCATCTTACTTTGATATTATGCCACACCTAATGATGCATATGGTCGATCAGATCCATCAACTGGGCCCCGTGTACCTACACCAGATGTGGACGTATGAGCGGTTCATATCCACCCTCAACAGATATGTCCATAACCGCGCTTACCCGGAGGGCTCTATGATCGAGGCATACACAACGGAGGAGGCCGTGAACTGGTGTATGAGGTACATAAGAGATGGGAGGGTGGTTGGGCTGCCTGTCCATCACCACGAAGGCAAAACCTCAGGGATGGGGTGCACAGGCCGAAAAGTATGCACCGATGTGGCAAACCAAATGGTGCAAGAAGCTCATTACATCATCCTTCATCAGTTAGTGAGCATGGAGAAATACATTGAAAAGCACCTGGAAGAGATCCGCGTCGCTAATGACGGGCAGCGCACGGAGGCATGGGTCCAGAACCATCACAAGAACAATTTCATAGAGTGGCTCAAAGAGCAACACATACCCCTTCAAGGATGCCCTGATGAAGATATGGAGACCGTTAAGAGGCTTGTGTTAGGCCCATCCAGCCAAATCACCATGTGGCAAGGGTATGACGTCCAGGGCTACAGGTTCCACACAAAAGACAAGGACAAGAAGAGCTCGGCATAGAACTGTGGTGTTCGATATGAGGGCGAAGAAGAGTCCACGGGCCAGAGGAGGCAATACTATGGGCAAGTCGAAGAAATATGGGAACTTGACTATGGCCAAAACCTACGCATAACCGTCTTCCGTTGCCAATGGGTCAAACCGAATGCGGTTGAAGTGGACAGTTATGGGCTAACCACCGTGGACCTCAAAAGTATCGGCTACAAAGATGACTCGTGGGTACTAGCAACCAATGTCGCGCAAGTGGCCTACTATATATATGCAGAGGACCCAAAAAGGCATGTGGTTGTGTATGGAAAGCAGCGGATTGTGGGAGCTGATGGGGTGCAGAGTCCTGAACAATACAACAACTACGCAAAGCTTGAGCTTTTTATCGATCATCCAAAGAAGATCAAGGTCGTCGAGGACCGATTCAACAAGTCCAGGATGATGCCGTGGGCCCGCCCCGACGGTGAGAAGAGGACGGTGAAAGCACCTGCACCAAAATTATATATGTATCCTAGAAACATATATGTAACTTATTGTAGTGGACTCCATTCAAGACAAGTTGTAACTTATTATTAATATCATGGAACCATATGTATGCATCATATATTTTGTTGTGTTGTTTTTTCTTTTTCATATTATGTGATCTATGTTCAAACAAATGAAACAAGCTTGTATATATATATATACTCCTCTATAGCTAACTACTCCTCCAACTACGACTCTACTACTACTCTACTCCTCCAACTACTACTCTACTACTCCAACTATGTACTACTCTACTACTACTACTCCAAACTATACTACTATCTACTACTACTATACATACTCCTCTATAGCTAACTATCTAGTATATATACTACTCTACCTAAGGGAAAAATAAGATTCCAGATTGAAAAAGGGTAAAATAAGATTTTAGATTGAAAAATATTAACCATGACGGGCGCTCTAAGAGGCCTGCCACGGTACATATTAACCGTGACGTGCGTTATAAGGAGCCCGCTGCGGTAAATATTAACCATGACGGGTGTCCTAAGGAGCCCGCCGCGGTAAATATTAACCGTGACGGGCATCCTAAGAGACCCGCCGCGGTTAATGATACCTTATATATACTCTGCCACCTCCCCCAAATCGGTTCAAAAACCACCGTGCCGCTGCCGCCGAAGGGCTGCCCAAAAACCACCGCGCCGCCACGCCATTGCCGCCGCCATGCACCTCCATCGTCGCCCCTGCCCTCCGCGTCGTGGTGCCCTCGTCCTCCTTCCATGCACATGCACCTGTGCCATGGTGCCTTTGGACGTCGACGGGAACGTGGGCCGGAACCCTAGGCCCATCCTCCATCGCCGTCCTCCTCCTCTGGGGCCGGTGTGCTCTCCGCATGGGCACCTTGTACCTCCGTCCGTGTCCCCGCACTGGTGTGCTATCCTCCCCCATCTCCTGTCCCTGTCTCCGTCTGCCTCTCCATCTCCGCAGTCATCCGTAGCCCCGCGCCGTCCTCTACGGCGGCCTAACCCTAGCGCCGCCAGCTCCGCAGCTGAGCCCCAAGGAGACCGCCCCGGTAATGTGCCAATTGCTCCCCTAATCCCTCCTATGGAGCAATGCCAACTATGGATGTTCTTCTCCGATTTTAGTTTTCCTGAGCAATGCCAACTATTGCTGCCTATGATGCAATTCTGTTTATTGAGCACTTGATGCCACTGCCTATGATGGCACATGTTGAGATGAATTTGGAATT
Source organism: Miscanthus floridulus (assembly GCF_019320115.1). Classification (NCBI taxonomy): domain Eukaryota; kingdom Viridiplantae; phylum Streptophyta; class Magnoliopsida; order Poales; family Poaceae; genus Miscanthus; species Miscanthus floridulus. The sequence continues at coordinate 116,653,595 of NC_089586.1, read as the reverse complement.
AAAAATACTAAATGCTGCCTATGATGCGATTCTTGTTAACTGAGCACTAGATATATATGATGCCACTACCTATATGTCCTTTGCTGGATCTGCTCCTTTTAATTTGTACTACTCTTGAGTGGGTGCTCAGTTTCAGACAGCAGGAAGGGAAGAGAAGGGGTTGGCTTTTTCCACTGCCTATGATTTGTACTACTGTTATCTCTGAATCTAGGAGGATACTTGCTGCTGCTACTGCTATACTACACTCTACTGCTACTGTACTCCCATGTCCTATTTTGATTTTTTATGGCACATATGCTTTGTTTGGTGTCTCCTATTGTGGGCTCTACTACTCTACTATCTGCTACTACTACTATTTTCTATACTGCTGGCTGCTACTACTAGCTGCTACTATACTCTACTACTACACCCTACTGCTACTACTATACTCTATCTGCTACTACACTCTACTATTTGATTTTGACTCCATCTATGTGGCATATATATGCAATGATGAACTTTTAAAACAAGAGCTGAGGCAGTGACTCTATCTTGATGGCCGAAGGACTTAGCGCTTTGGGGCTGAATTTTGAAACTATCTTGATAGCTTTTGTTTGGTATTTGCAATGATGATTCTTTTCACACTTCTAAGCTGAGGTAGTGGCATATGCAATGATGTGAACCCTTTTATGCTGAGGCAGCGGCGATGATGATCGAGTGCCCCCGCTAAACTAGGATGGCTTGTATACCAGATACAAGCAACTAGTTTAAAAGCGATGTGATGATAATGGGGCAAATCTGAGCCAACTACTACTACTTTACTACTCTAGTACTACTCTACTTTACTACTCTAGTACTACTCTACTTTACTACTCTATAATTGTGTCTATACAACTGAAATATGTATTCATTGTAGCTTTCCAATGGCGGAGGAATCGATAAGCGAATGGCACGACCCTACCCCTAGTGCATCATCATCAACTAGCCATGAGAGCCACATGTTTGTGACCCCGAGGCCAACAAAGAAATGTCGTACAGAGGACGAAGATGATCCGACCTACCAACCGAGGGACAACGAAGTTGAAAGTGCGTGGTCTCCAAACCCTGAACAGATGCCGGTGGTGCCTCGAGAATTGAATTTCGAGGAGGAACAAGTCAGGGACAAAGAACCCCCCGCTCCATCTCCAATCACTTCAGGTAAGTCTAGGGGTCAGAGGACAAAGCTGAGAAGGGGGGAACACGGGAGGCACCAGAGGGAAATCCACAGCGAAGTCCATGTGATCCATGAGGTGGGACCAGAGGGAAACCCGTTGTCGCCACCCACGGTCCTTGCCAAGTTCAGCAACCAGGTGGCATGTATAGTCAAGGACAAGGTGGAGATCACTTGGGAGGACTGGAACAATGTCCCGGTCGACTACAAGACACATATCTGGGGTGAGGTGATGAGGAGCTTCCATTATCCCGAGGACGCCTATCTTGACAAGTGCAGGGAGTGGGTCATGCACATGGCAGGAAGAGCCTTTAGAAACTTCAAGTCCATGCTAACCAGGTACTACCTGAAGCTAGGCAAGTCACCCTGTGTCAAATACACTATGGTGAAGAAACATCACTGGGAAGAGTTCTGCAAACAAAGAACAACAAAAGAAGCAAAGGCAAAGAGCGCCAAGTTTAGCGCACTCGTGAAGAAGAACCTGCACCCCCACCACTTGGGCATGACTGGGTTTGCTGGTAAGAGGCCCTAGTGGCGGGAGGAAGAAAGGGCTAGAGCTGCCGTCGGGCTTCTCGATCCGTACGACGATGTAGACTTGAGAGCTAAGGACTTCATCTATGCCCGCAAGCCGAAGAAGCTCAAGGAGGGCGCGAGCAAGTTCAATGAGCCCAAGTTCGAGGAGGTGGAGAGGGCTATCATCAAGGCCGCTAAATCCAAGGACAGCTTCCAGGTTCGCAGGGGCCAGGACTTGCTGACCCTAGCGCTGGGAACCCCCGAGCACCGTGGCCGCGTCCGTGGCATGTCATCGAAGATGAGCTGGAACTCAGTGGAGTCATGGCAATCCGATGCTGCCATATACCAGTCAAGGCAGAGGTACAAGGAGGGCATCTTTTAGAAGGGCTATGATCAAGGCATGGCCGAAATGATCAGCCGGTCCATAAAAGAAGCCTTCATGAGCAATGACCCAGATATGGTGTCGATGAGGTCACAGATGCTTCGTCAGGCTGGCATGGCCATGCCTCAAGTTCCACAAGGGCAGACACAAGGGCAACCACTGCCGATGATCGAGGATCACCCAAGGCACCCTGTCGATGCCATCCGGGAACCCATGCACGTCCACCTCACAATCCCGTTAGGCAGGGCGAAAAAGTTGACCATGGGTGAGGGTTACATGCACCCCAAAGAAGATATCAAAGATTTCAACCAAGACCAGATCCCTACCAACTATGCTGCCGTGATACTTATATGGTATGCGACCGAATATGAAGAATTTGAAATGGAATATCCAAATGCAGAAGGGGTAATGGTCCTTGGAGCTGCCTTGGGTTCCGAAGTCCTATGGAACAAGGACGACATAGAGATCATTCTCTCGACACCGACTTCTACGCTGACGGCGACACCAGCATCACAACCATCCGTTGCCGGATCTTGTCCCCCCGATGATCCGGATCACGACGACGGCGATGACGAAGGCAATGGCGGGGATGACAAGGGAATGAACTCACCCCAAGGCACAAGCCCTCACCCTCATTCTCCTCCTCCAACAACAAGTCCACCTCCACCTCCCGGTAGTCCATCTAAGGGCACGAGCAAAGCACTAGGAGGCACAAGCCCTCACCCTCGTTCTCCTCCTCCAACAACAAGTCCACCTCCACCTCCTGGCAGTCCGTCTAAGGGCACGAGCAAAGCACTAGGAGGCACAAGCCCTCACCCTCGTTCTCCTCCTCCAACAACAAGTCCACCTCCACCTCTCGGCAGTCCATCTAAGGGCACGAGCAAAGGACCAGGAGGCATGAAGGAACCAGGGGCAAAGACACCGCCTGCTGCCATTGCGAGTACAAGCCACTGTCCTCCACCGTCGGCGAAGACTAAAGGCGACCAAGGGCATCTCACATACTCACTTGAGTTCAAAAGGTATGGTAGCGGCGAGCATAATTTGCTAATAACTTTTCTTTGCCATAATATGGTACTAACATTTCTATCCCAGGTCGAGATCACCTTTCCATCTATTTCCTGAATCGGATGACTGCCCCGGCCATTACGAGCATGGGAAGTTCATGATAACCAAGGCCCAACTCGTCGACGAGGAAAGGTGGGAGACAAGGAGGTTTCATCTCTGGTACATGGAAGCAGCAAAAGCTGGCCTGCATGGTTTTCTAGTCAAGGTTGTGGTGGAGTACTTCCACTTGCCCGGCAACGATGTAGAACTCCCCGTGGACTTCCATGACATGTACAGACTACTGCGGGAATAAGACCTTGACATCGCCCAAGTCACCTTGTTCTCTATGTAAGTGCTGAATTGCGAGTTTCATATATCACCTGCCTTTGAATCGGTCAAGACTACTTATATATGCCACGGTGGCTTGTCCTTGCAGGTTGATGGCCTATATATCCAAGGAACTAAAACTTGATGTTATCTATCTATCTCCAATGCATATTGCTCAAAGAATCATCATTGGTTACCACCTAGATGACAATCATCCAACCATGAAAGACTTGACCAAGCGATAGAGAGAGGCGCACAGGAAGAAACTAATGGACAATGAGAAGTTGAACATTTTAAGATACATACTAGGAGCAATGAAGAAGATCAGGGGAAATGGGTGTATCCTAGCTGCCTACCACTTTGGGTAAGTCGAAGACATGCCTATAGATATAAGTGGGTAGCTAGCTAGTATTATTATTTCTCGTCGTAACCTGTATTTTGTTTCAATGGCGCAGCCAAGGCCTCGAGGGTCACTGGGTTGCATTTATCATCTACCCTCAGGATGGCAGGGCTGCGTATTTGATTCGTTGACAGTGCCAAACTTAAAAGGGTACAAGACCTTTGAAGATTGCCTCAGAGTGTAAGTAACTGAACTGTCTTCTCATATGCGTTCTAATACCCTGCCTAATACTAGTACATTTCGTATAGCGCTTATAAGGAGTACGTGAAGGATCCTAAATGCTATGATCGAAGAACAGAGAAATTTAAGGCTAAGCATAAGAACTGCATCAAAATCAGACGCAACTTTCCGGTAAGTATTTGAAAGGTTTAATTGTGATTTCCGTTCATATACGTTCTAATGCCTATGTTGTAATGCTTGCGTATCGATCATGCAGTGTGCCAAACAACCGGTAGGATCACAAACCTGTGGCTTCTACGCCTATGAGTTCCTGAGGGTGTGCAAGCAGTACAGCAGCAGTTGGAGGGTGCTCAAGAATGGATTGAACTGGTCGAGAGACATGCAGAGCATCCAACATAGCTTCAAGCAGACAAAGGCGGACATATGTAAGTTTGTCTTAGACAAATGCGTGCTTGAAGGGGCACGTTCTTCCATGAGAACAGCCCGCTAGCGATTTTATCGGAGTACGAGAGGCTGAGGAAATGGCCCACGATGATGCGTCCGCAGGATTACACCTTAGCGCATGTATAACGACTTTAATATGTAAATGTAATGAATTAACGATGAAAAGAACGACGAAATGAATGCATATATATGTATATTATCTCATGTGTAATGCCTGCATACTTTTTAAGTTTAATCTGTGAAATCTGGATGTGATTTGGATTTGAATTTGAATTTATATGCATGCTGTATTTTATTTGAATTTATATGTCTGCTGTATTTTTTTTAATTCAGGAAATAATTTACCGAGGCGGGCAAATAATAAAGCCCGCCACGGCTAATACACATAACCGCGGCGGGCCACAAAAGGTGTTCGCCGCGGTAAAATAATTTACCGCGGTGGGCGGTGTAACGTACCCGCCGTGGTAAAAGTATATTTACCGCAGCGGGCACGTTACACCGCCCGCCGCGGTAAATCGGTTAACCGCGGCGGGCAAAGCCGCCCGCCGCGGTTAAGCCACGATTTACCGTGGCCTCTAGACCGCGGCGGACGGCTTTACCCGCTGCGGGAAACCCAAATCGTCCGCCTCCATTAAAGTTTGTGTAGTAGTGGAATAAAAAAACACAAAAATCATGAAACCGTGCACAAGCCTGCTGCGCCGCGCCCGATTAGCCGACATGGCCGTGCTCTAACCATGGCCACGAGCCCGCCATGGGTGGCCATGCCCTCACGTCGTAGCTGTCCGTCGTCCTTGGCCGTGCTCGATGTCTGCGCTCCCCTATCGTCGCCGTCCACACCGCGCCTTTGCTGTGCCGCCGTATGGCCCGCGATCTGACGCTAACACTCCTCGGCCTGTGAGTCGTCGGCGCCACCAGTCGGCGCCCGGCGAGCCGCAAGCCACAGCCGCAGGGCTCACGAGCAGCTGCCGCCGGATCTCAACTAGCTAGCCACCATGAGCAGTCGCCGGTCCTCACCCAGGCATCTGCTGCAGCCAGTCCTTGCCTAGCACGCCGCCGCTGTCTCTCTTCATGCCATGCACCGCTGCCGCCAGGCATGCTTGTATGAGGAAGAGGAAAGGAGCTTTTTTGGACTCGATGAAAGGAGCATTTGCGGTGCTAGCAAGGGATAACCATGAACGTGTGGATAGAAAATTCTGGATTGGAGCTTAATTTTTTTTGGATTGTATGAATTTGCACAAAAGTCCCTCGGTAAAGATTAACCAAATGTTCTTTTTTGTGACGGATGATTAACGAACCATGTGAGCTACTTCCTCCGTTCAAAATTATAATTCGTTTGACTTTTTTTAACCCCAAGTTTAACCGCTGGTTTTATTCAAAAAAATTATACAAACATAGTCAAATTTAAGTCATTCTTGAAGAACTTTGGTTAATAAAGCAAGCCACAATAAAAAAAGTGATAGTTAGTATAAATTTTTAAATAAGACGAGTGGTCAAACTTAGGATCAAGAAAGTCAAATAAACTATAATTTGGAACGAATTTAGTATATATTTCAATAGATATTTCTATATCGATTCCAAACCCAATGCCTTTATATCCGTATTAAACTCTCAAATTACCGAAATAAATGGTACGTTGATATGCTTCTGCCTTGAAGTGGGTAGTGTTTAAGTAATTTTTGGGAATTATATCTTCACTCGAAACAACCACAGTATTCTTAAGCATTATTATTATATTATATTTATTATTATATATACGTCTAGATCTTTTAGTACATGGTAAGATTCTTATTTCCTTTGACTTATAATTGTTGATTGAGATTTTATAGAAAACAATAACCATATCGATCTCATCTATGTATCAAATATATAAGTGTCATATAAGATAACATCTCAATGACAAACGACATATTTTTTCTCTCCCTGTTGCAACGCATGAGCATATTTTCTAGTTTTGATAAAATACAACATTATGGATCTTTAAACAAATAATAAAATGCAACATTATGGATCTTTGAATCATTAATCCTTTCTGTCGGGGTTATGATATTCCGGATATCTTAAAATATCGATTAGTTAGACGCCCAGGCAACCCGCAACGGCCAAGCAAATACGAGCCCGGCAACCGTTGCCCATCTAAGCCGTGCAGACCTAGGCCAAGCACCAGAGCGAGGGGTCGACCATGACCTCTCCCTTCCCCCTTTCACTACACGCAACACAGCTGAAAGCTCTAGTTTGATTTTGGTGAATTGATGAAACCTAAGTGCTAACCCTTTGACTCTAAGTGATCATGAGATAGGGTAGCACTATTTCAAGATGATGATGGATGCCATGGTGATCAAGTGCTCAAACTTAGAAAAGAAGAAAGAGAAAAACAAAAAGTTCAAGGCAAAGGTGAAACTCCATAGGAGCTTTTGTGTTTTGGTGATCGAGACACTTAGCGAGTGTGATCACATTTAGGATAGATAGTCGTACTATTAAGAGGGGTGAAACTCGTCGTGAAATGCGGTTATCAAAGTATCACTTGATGTTCTAACTCATTTCATATGCATTTAGATTCTAGTGAAGTGCTAACACCCTTGAAAATATTTGTGAAAATATGCTAACATACGTACACAAGGTGATACACTTGGTGGTTGGCACATTTGAGCAAGGGTGGTGGAGTTAGTGAAGTCGAGGAGGTCACTGGAGCTGATCGGACGTCGGACCAGACGTCGGACTTGCACGTCCGGTCAGTGCTGTAGTGAAGAGCGCGGCGTCGGTCTCTGACCGGACATTGGCAAGTTGAGGTGATCAGACACGACGCTTGTGCGTCCAGTCCCTGCTGACATACGCTGACGCAAGCTTGGAGGCGAAGAAGGAGCGAGCGGACGCAGGGGCACGTCTGGTATTGCTTAACCTGACGTGTCCGGTCGAGTAAAAGTCGCTCGAGGAGCTCTCCGGTCGTGCTCTAGGTGCGTTAGGTCGCTAGCTTGGCCTCGCAGGCGCGAGCGTGATCGGACACGGCTCAGACGCGTCAGGTCATCGTGTCGGCGCGTTCGGTCATCATTAACTTGAGCGCGGGGAGTATTCGACCATTGAGATTGAATGGAGAAGCTCAAACGCGAGGGACACATGGACGGCATCCAGCGACCGGACGCTGGGACCATGCATCTGGTCGGTTGGTCCTACACGTCCGGTCACCCATGAAAGCAGACAGTGTGAGCCCAACAGTTCTATTTTCGTGGGGGCTTCTATTTAAGCCCCTTGGCCGGCTCTAGCTCACTCTCTTGGACATTTTCATTAACATAGCAACCTAATGAGCTAAGCCAAAGTCCTCTCACTTATCCCCATCATTGATTCATCATCTTTGTGAGATTGGGAGTGAATCCAAGTGCATTGCTTGAGTGTTTGCATCTAGAGGCACTTGGTGATTGTGTTTCATTGTGGAATTCGCTTGTTTCTCTTGGTGGTTGCCACCACCTAGACGGCTTGGTGTAGCAAGGATCATTGAGCGGAGGGTGGTGATTGTCTCCAGCTCTGATCATGGTGATTGTGAGGGGTTCTTGATATTTTCCCGGTGGAGAGCCAAAAGGTACTTTAGTGGATTGCTCGTAGCTTGTGGAACCCCATCTTGTGTTGGTTGTGCAGCACCCGATTGTGGGTTAGGCGTGTGATGCCTATTAGCGCGTGAACCTCCAAATGGGTGAATCGCTACAACGAGGACGTAGCTTGCTAGCAAGCAAGTGAACCTCGGTGAAAAATCTTGTGTCATCATTGTCTCCGAGGATTTCATTGGTATTCTTTGTGATTGATTGATTGACTCTTGCCACCATGGTATAACTTCTCTACCCTACCTTATATTTACAGTCCTAGTGTAGCTAAGCTCTTTAGTGTAATTAGTTTTAAGTGCTAGCTTGTGTCTTGTCTAGTGGTTAGTGAGGCTCTTTGGAAATATGGTTCTTTGGAGTTGACCTGGTGAAAGAAACAGAAGAGAAGGTTAGGCAGATACAAAGTAATTTGAAGATAGCTCAGTCCCGACAAAAGAGTTATGCGGATAAACGACGTAGACCATTGGTGTTTAACAAGGGAGATTTTGTATATCTGAAGGTATCACCAATGAAGGGGGTTAACCGTTTCGGTGTTAAAGGCAAGTTGGCACCTCATTATATTGGACCATTTCAAATTTTAGAGAGGTATGGAAAGGTGGCATATCATTTGAAGTTACCAGAACATCTCTCAGCTATGCATGATGTGTTCCATGTTTCTCAATTAAAGAAGTGTCTCCGAGTGCCTGAGCAGAATGTTGAGGTTGAAGGAGTGGAACTTGAACCTAATTTGACCTATTCTGAATATCCTATCCGAGTTCTGGATCAGAAAGACCGTGTCACACGAAGGAGAACAATCAAGTTCTACAAGATACAATGGAATCAACATTCCGAAGAAGAAGCTACTTGGGAATCCGAAGATTACTTGCTAGAAAATTTTCTGGAGTTTCTTGTGTCAATATAGAATAATGTTAGTTGTGCTCTATCGTTACAAATCGTGTTTTGTAAAAGGACCCTAGCTGTTTTATGGATAGGTTTTGTATGTGTTCGCTCGACACATTTCCTTTTCCATTACTTACCCTTAGACTTTAAATCTCGGGACGAGATTTTTTTAGGGGGAAAGATTGTAACACCCCTGGTGTTTTAAATACTAAAACCTATCATGTCATCATATGCATTGCAAATCATTTGGTCTTAGTAAAAAAATTTGATATGCATACACTAAAACAGGTTTACCTTTATGTTGTATGTGTTGATTTGTATGGTTTGAATCAAGTTTGAAATCTTGGTATTATTTTGAATTCCTGAAAACCCTAATTTCAGCGTTTAAGTTTACCCTAGAAAACCCCATTTCAAAATCTACACAAATTTTGGGGTTGAGCATAAAAGTAAAAGTGTAGAGCTTGTCTAGATGTACAAAGTTGGTTTTTGGAGTTTTCAAAGTTGTTTTATAAAATTTGAAGTAATTTGAAAAGGCGTAAATTCTTGAAATGTCCCCTTTTTGAATTCAAACTTGCATTTCAAAATGTAGACTGAATTTGGGTATGGTTATAAAAGCAAAATGTAGACTGAATTTGGGTATGGTTATAAAAGCAAAGTTGTAGAACTTTGAATTTTGAACAATTTTTATTTTTGGAGATTTTTGAGTTGCCACATAAATTTGGGAGTAATTTGGAATTTGAATTGAGTAGCAATTCTGTAATTTTGGTGAACAGTAACCACGGAAGACACCTCACCGCCGGCGACCTTCTTCTGGTTTCCAGGTGCGCTCGTGGCCGTCTTTGGCTTCGCGCTGGCATGGAGAAGGCTCCTGCGTGGCTTCCTTATGCTTCTGAGCCGCGCTATAAGGCCTTCACCGTCGCCATTTTTCGCCGTTCGTCTTCTCTGTTTTCCCGACGCCACCGCCATTGCTCCGTCGAGCCTGTGTCGTCGCCGTAGTGTCTTTCCAGTCCCTGCAAAGCCATCGTAGCTCCACTTGTTCCTTGCGCACCTAGCCAACCAGCTCTGATCACTTGACTTCGCCGGAAAACGCCGCTCGTCGCCTTTCTTCCTCGCGGCCGGCAGCACCACCGTCGAGTGAGCGCTATCGTGGCCAGCGCTCTGCGGTGAGCCTTTGTCCTTGCGAAGTATTGTTCCAGCTTCACCTTGTTCCCATGATGCTCTATGACCAATTGATTGATCCTTTTGTCCACCGCAGTCACCGGAACACCGCCGTTGACGTTGCTCGCGCCGCCGTGTCTGTTGTGACCGTCGACCCACCTCTCCGCTGCTCCTTCGGTCCCGCTTTTTGCTCAATCGCGTTCAAGGTGAACTGCTGAACCTTCCCATGCTGTTTGTTTAAGCTCTACCAGCCTTGTTTCGCTGGCATAGTGCAGCCGCTTGGCCATGTCCGCCATGGCCGGCGTCAAGCTCTGTTTGTGCAGCGATCGATGCAATTAGTGCTACCCCTAGGTGCGCCTTGTCTTGGTGATCATGTTGGTGCCTTCGCCGTCACCGTTGATCTCACCGGCGGTGAGGAATCGCTGGTCAGCACGCGTCATCGCCGTGGTCAACACGGGGATCGGTGCTGACAGGTGGGGTCGCTCTGTTAGTGGCGGTTTGATTTGAAAATGGAAAATTTTCTTTTTCAGAAATGAATGAATAGTATGAGTTTTTGTTATTTTTGTGTAGAATTATTTAGAGCTCCAAAAATTATGAATATTTTTGTGTGACCTCTTTGTGATGTATAATATTTAGGAAAAATATAAAATGTTGCTTTTCAGTACTTTTTGAATGTGACAAAAATTGCTCAAATTAATTAATAAATGGGTTTCCATTATTTTTCTATGCTTAAATAATTATCCAAAAATTATGAAAATTGTTTTGCCACTTAGTTATCATATGATGAGTCTTCAAAAAAAATTTGAGCTCATTTGGAAGAAGTTGATTTATTTCATAATTTTGAATTAAATAATTAATTCATAAAAGCAAATAGTAAACCATAATGACTTAGGTTTTGTTTGAATTTTGGATTGAGTGATGACCTTGGGTCATTAGTATAAAATAATTCTTGGTACTTAAAGTAAGTGTTTGAGTTTATAAAAAAGTTTAGTTAGTTGTTGGTTTGCAACTGTACCGCGAAGGAAAGTTGTATTCAAGTTACTAATTTTTGTATCCATCATCAAGCATCATGTTTAATATCTCGCATCATTTTAAACATGGCATTGTTACTTCGTGTAGTGAACGATAGTGAGCACGTGGTAGTCAATCAAGTGGTTGAAGAGGTTAATCCATCTGTTGAGGTCAGCTTTGATATCAGTGGGACGACTCCAGAACCAGACTTTTCCGACAACCAAAGCAAGCCCCGGATACATTTAAACCTACCTTGTGTTTTACAAATTTTTATCGCTTTTGCTTTTCAGTACTGCATTAAGTAATTAGGAGTTGAGTGAAAACCTAATTGGTGCATTACCAACCTTGTTTTCCCATATCTACCTTGTTGACCGTTTACATTCGAGAATGTCTATTTATGCTTAGCCATGCTAAGACCGATAAAAGTCGGGTGATGACCTATCACCTGTGAGGTTTAAATGGATCTTTGGTTATGTTTGGTTACTTATGTTATCATGAGATATGAGCATGTGGAGTAATAAATCTAGACTAGGCGGACTCGGTGTGTGAGAGCCACAAGACATGGAGGTCTTGTGAGTGGATTTTTTCCGCCTGTGTCGATTAAGAACCGTCCGTTGTTGAATTGTGTGAGATGAGACTTTATAGTACTAACCTCATACTCCGGTAAGCCATAACTTGGCGATTCTATTACAAGAATGGCTACTCGTGCACTGAGAGTGGAGAGACCTGAGGGTAGGTTGATATATATAGGTCAGGGACCCGCATATGTCATGTGGTCTAGAATCCTCAGCTAGGTTTAATCGGTTCAAATTGTCGTTGCTCCTCGGTTATGGAGACTTAACTCTCTGTTCATCATCGTAGTTAATAAATGAAACTTGAGCTGGATTTGAGGAAGAGTTTGATATGAAGTTCATGATCTCATTACGGATCATGGCAGATTCATATATGGTTCTTATAAAGTTTTAAATGTTGAAATAAAGAATTTTGTTAAAGAGCTTTTACGCAAAAGAACTTTGAGTATTGCTAAAGCCATACCTTGAATCCCTGAGCCTGCATTCCTGTGTTCTATTGATTTTATTTCGGTTAAGTCTTGTTGAGTACTTTTGTACTCAGGGTTTGTTGACCCTTGTTGTAGGTGAGCCTCATGGGAGGTCTGTCTTGGACCATGCTGCATGACTGTTGTTTCGATCGATGATGCTGAGTAAATGTGAGACCCTTGGGTAGGGTACTTATATTGTGTGTTTGTATTATGTTACTAATGCCACTCCACTACTATGGTTTGTAATATTTATCGAACTTAGTTTGTAAGGTTTGAAACAACTAGTTTGTAAACTAGGTTATCATAAGACTTCTGCTATATTACTCCGGTGTATCTATTTGAATAAACTATTGTAATACTGCATTGACTCTATAATGGGATCCTGCTCGGAGATTGTGGATGATTCGGGGTTCCCTATGGACACCCGACAGTCTTCTTAAGTTACCGAGAACATATGCATAGTCGTCAGAGGTTATTGGACAATGACAGGTGCATGTGGATCCTATAATTTAGGAGGTTCTGCCACAGAGTGGTATCAGAGCGATCGTTACAAAGTCTTTGTTGTATTGTTTTACAAAAACTTCAAAATGATTTGGAACAAATAAATATAACTTGTTAATTTGGTCCAAATTGCTTCTGGCTTATCTTATTTCATTCTCACCATTCCTTATTTGATTAAAAAGGCTTTGTGTGGTGGAGTAGTAATCTTATTATGCCCTATATAATAACAACTGTTGTTTTTGTACTTTATAAGCTTTGATGTTTTTGTTCATAAGAACGATTCATGCATCATGATTAATCCACTTGTTACTTACTTTCCCTCTTAGTCTGGAGTTAAGTAGTGAGTCTGTGTTAAATAGTGTAATCCATCCTAGCTGCTATTGAGACTTGTATCAGATTGTCTTATTTGGATTAATCTTGCTTCCTACAGTATGGCTCGTACCAAGATAACGCCCCGTAAGTTCATTGGACCCAAAGGAGTTTCTCGTCACCAGCTTGCCCCTAGGAGTGACGGTGCTAGCAGTAGCAGCTCTAGGCCTGATCCCTAGGTAGAGATACAGTGGCTTTTAGCAGAGTTAGCATAGGCTACTAGAGATAGGGCTGTGGATGCCATCCATGTGGGCGAGTTACGGGATAAATTGAGGTGTCTCACCACCGCTCATAAGAACTGCGAGCGTATGTTAGTTCGTATGGTGGAAGGAAGAAATGAAGCTTGGCATAGAGAAGATGTAGCTAGAGCCTAAGCTCATGAGTTAGAGTTCTATGTAGAAGACTTAGAAGAATATTCTACCAATCTGCATGAAGAAGTCCATAGGCTGAACAATCTTTTGGATCCAAATCATGAACCTCAGGCAGATGCAATGGACCCAGGTGTCATCATTGCAGATGATGATGAACTTGAAGAGGAAGAAGAAGAAGATCTAGAAGAATTAGTGATGGTCAATGAAAGTGATAATGAAGGTGGAATTGTTTCCAGAATGGATACCGATCACGAGGTTTGAAGTGATCGAGGAGAAGAGTAGAGTTGTAAAATATTGAGTTCTAGTTTAGTTGGGTAGTCTTGCTTAAGTTCGAACTTGTGTTTAAATAAGTGGAACCAGTGTAAAAGGTTTGTAGTCAGCTCTTTTAATAGTTCAATAAAGGCTTGTGAGTAAAGTTTGGTTTGTCATGAATAGATGTGTCGTACTCGGGGTTCGACTATTCTAGGTACTTCACAAGATGAGGATGGTATTCCTGATCCGCCGCCAGTTCCACCAAATTTGGCTGATGCTATCGCAACACTAGTCAATGTGACCGTCGATAATTGAAAGGTCCTAATGGCTAGAGGGGGGTGAATAGCCTAATAAAATTTTCTACAACAACACTTAACAAAATGGTTAGACAATTATGAGGCGAAGCAAGTGTTGCACTAGCCTATTCAAAATGTAAGCCACCTACCACAATTCTAGTTTAGATAGTATCTATTCACTCAATAGCTATGACACTACCCTATGTTAGTGTGCTCTCAAAGGCTAACTAAAGAGACACACTAACCAAGCAAGCAAGCTCTCACAACTATCTATACTAAAGAGCTTGATAACTAGGTTGTGGTAAAGTAAAGAGAGTGATCAAGAAGGTTATACCGCCATGTCGAGGAGTGGACCAATCAATCACAAGAATCAATATCAATGAACACCAATCACCTCAGAATCAAAGGATGAACACAATGATTTTTTACCGAGGTTCACTTGCTTGCCGGCAAGCTAATCCTCGTTGTGGCGATTCACTCACTTGGAGGTTCACACGCTAATTGGCTTCACACACCAAACCCTCAATAGGGTGCTCCACAACCAACACAAGATGAGGATCACACAAGCCACGAGCAATCCACTAGAGTACCTTTTGGCGCTTCGCCGGGGAAAGGTCAAGAACCCCTCATAATCACCACGATCGGAGCCAGAGACAATCACCACCCTCCGCTCAACGATCCTTGCTGCTCCAAGCCATCTAGGTGGCGGCAACCACCAAGAGTAACAAGCGAAACATGAACACCAAGTGCCTCTAGATGCAAACACTCAAGCAATGCACTTGGATTCACTCCCAATCTCACTATGATGATGAATCAATGATGGAGATGAGTGGGAGGGCTTTGGCTAAGCTCACAAGGTTGCTATGTCAATGAAAATGGCCAAAGGTTATGAGCTACAGCCGGCCATGGGGCTTAAATAGAAGCCCCCACGAAATAGAGCCGTTATACCCCTTCACTAGGCATAACACGGGCTGACCGGACGCTCCGGTCCAACTGATCGGACGCTGCTCCTTAGCGTCCGATCGCCCGATGGTGGCCACATGTCTCCTGCGTTCAACAGTGAACGTTTGATCTCAACGGTCGACATGTTGACCGAACGCTCTGATAGAGCTGACCGGACGCTCCGACAGAGTTGACCGGACGCTGAACCCTCAGCGTTCGGTCGTTTACAGTAAGGGTCCAAAACGTGTTTTTGCCGACCGGACGCGTCCGGTCAAGCTTGACCGGACACAGCCCAGCATCCGGTGCTTAACCCTAATCACTGTGCCGGCCGACAACACAACCGGACGTAGCCCTTCAGCGTCCGGTCGCAGAGCGACCCAGCGTCCGGTCAGTTGACCGACGCCAACATCATTGCGACCAACTCTATTTCACTTCTAACTTCTTCACCCTTGCTTAAATGTGCCAACCACCAAGTATATCACCTTGGGCACATGTGTTAGCATATTTTCACAAACATTTTCAAGGGTGTTAGTTCTCCACTAGATCCTAAATGCATATGCAATGAGTTAGAGCATCTAGTGGCACTTTGATAACCGTATTCCGATACGAGTTTCACCCCTCTTAATAGTACGGCTATCAAACCTAAATGTGATCAGACTCTCTAAGTGTCTTGATCACCAAAACAAAATAGCTCCTATGATTTATACCTTTGCCTTGAGCTTTTTATTTTTCTCTTTCTTCTTTCCAAGTCCAAGCACTTGATCATCATCATGCTATGATCTTTGTTTGCTTCGCAACTTGGAGTGTGCTACCTATCTCATGATCACTTGATAAACTAGGTTAGCACTTAGGGTTTCATCAATTCACCAAAACCAAACTAGAGCTTTCAATCTCCCCCTTTTTGGTAATTGATGACAACCCTTATACAAAGATATGAATTAAAATTCAACTAAATCCATGTTGCTTGCCCAAGCATATTTACCATGTGTAAAAGGATATGGACAAGTTTCATGAACCCCATATGATAGCAATTTCTCCCCCTACATATGTGCTAAGAGTTTGGATAGTAGCTTGCACATATGCTTAGATAGGAAATATAGGAGACAATATCTACCAAATGATGCTAAGGTATAAAAGATGGACCTTTGAAGCGTGATACCAATCGGAGTGCACCAATATACCATCCT
Source organism: Miscanthus floridulus (assembly GCF_019320115.1). Taxonomy (NCBI): domain Eukaryota; kingdom Viridiplantae; phylum Streptophyta; class Magnoliopsida; order Poales; family Poaceae; genus Miscanthus; species Miscanthus floridulus. The sequence goes on along the minus strand of NC_089586.1, from coordinate 116,637,524 downwards.
TAGCACCATGGTTAGCTTAATACCACCTTAGAAATATTTGGAAGTAAAATCACTAGATATCCTATGCATGCTAGTTTTCATTTCATCATTCAAACCGACAACTAGCATACACCACACAAGCATAGATATTGAATTTTAGAACTTGTGCCATGCAAGCAAACATATGAAATGCACATTCAAATGCACCAAACAAGTTCATGAGCTTGCTCCCCCTACTTGTGTGCTCAAAATTTTAGTTGATCCCTTTCCTTTGTCATATTCTCTCCCTTTATGATATTTCTCCCCCGTTTTCACTATTTTTACTACTATCTTTGTTTCTCTCTCCCTTTGTCATCAATGACCACAAAGGTTCTAAATATAGATAGTATTACTTGTAGGGTCGAGATTATCAATATCAATCAATGGGGTGAGGATCATTTTCCCAAATTTGGTCCAATCTAGATCATTTGCTAAAGATATTTAACTCGGTTTAATCCAATGACAAGCTTCTTCACACCTCCAAATAAGGGTTATCTTGTACCATGTTGAGTTAAACACTTAGAGCCCATTTTCTAGATCAAACACTAGGTTTACAAGCCCATAAACATGTCATATGCTATCACTAGATCAAATCAAGCATAGAAGCAATAGTGATATCATATAAACATCAAATTCATTTGATTTTCATGAATGAGCCTAATAAAATAGAATCACTTGAAAGGTCCTAATGAAATTGAAAATGTGACAAGATACACTAATCATGTCCTTAGCAACGATGTATGTCATGCCAATCAACTTTTACCTTGGATTGCTCGAAGGAGAGGCATGTCATGTGAGTGGGGGGTGCATCAACACATATTTGAGAAATCCAATATGTTCAACTCATTCCTTAGCTTGCAAAACCTTTTGTCATCCAATTGCTTGGTGAATATATCAGCAAGTTGATCTTCGGTGCCTACACTCTCAATGCAAATGTCCCCTTTTTGTTGGTGATCTCTTATGAAATGGTGGCGGACATCAATGTGCTTTGTTCTTGTATGTTGAACCGGATTGTTGGTCAACTTGATTGCACTCTCATTGTCACATAGCAATGGCACTTTCTTGAACTTGATTCTAAAGTCACTCAAAGTGGCCTTCATCCAAAGTACTTGTGCACAACAACTACCGATGGATATGTATTCGGCTTCGGCGGTTGATAATGCAACACTATTTTGCTTCTTTGATGACCATGAAACAAGTGATCTTCCCAACAATTGACATGTGCCCAAGGTGCTCTTCCTTTCAACCTTGCATCCCACATAATCTGAGTCAGAGTAACCAACTAGCTCAAACTTTGCTCCTTTGGGATACCACAAACCAACATTTGGTGTATGCTTCAAGTACCTCAATATTCTCTTTGTAGCCTTCAAATGACTTTCTCTTGGTGAGGCTTAAAATCTTGCACACATGCATACACTAAACATGACATCCGGCCTTGATGCGGTCATATAGAGTAGGCTTCCAATCATAGACCGATACAACTTTTGATCCACCATATTTCCACTTGCATCACTATCCAAGTTGCCATTGGTTCCCATTGGTGTGCTAATGACTTTGCTATCACACAAGCCAAATTTTTTGATCAAGTCCTTGATATACTTGCCTTGACTTACAAAAGTACCATTCTTCAATTGCTTGATTTGAAGACCAAGGAAGTAACTTAACTCTCCAATCATGGACATCTCAAACTCATTAGCCATCATCTTTCCAAACTCATCACAAAAATCTTGATTTGTTGATCTAAATATGATATCATCAACATAGATTTGCAAAACAAATAGATCTTTTCCAATCTTCTTGATGAAAAGAGTGGTGTCAACCTTGCCTATTGTGAACCCTTTAGAGAGGAGGAAGTCCCTCAATCTTTCATACCATGCTCTAGGTGCTTGCTTTAAGCCATACAATGCCTTTTTCAACTTGTACACATGGCTGGGCTTTTTGTCATCTTCAAAATCGGGAGGTTGCTCAACATATACTTCTTCATTGATATAGCCATTGAGAAATGCACTCTTAACATCCATTTGATAGAGCTTGATGTTATGGGCACAAGCATAGGCTAGCAAGATTCTTATAGCTTCCAATCTAGCAATCGGGGCATATGTTTCTCCAAAGTCAAGACCTTCAACTTGTGTATAGCCTTGTGCTACTAATCTTGCTTTGTTCCTTACTACTATCCCATCTTGATCTTGCTTGTTTCTAAAGACCCATTTGGTTCCAATCACATTGCGTCCCTTTGGTCTTTCTACTAACTCCCATACTTGATTTCTTGTGAAATTATTCAACTCTTCATGCATAGCATTTACCCAATCAACATCCTTTAATGCTTCATCTATCTTCTTTGGTTCAATGGACGACACAAATGAGAAATGCTCACAAAATGAAGCCAATCTTGATCTAGTTTGCACACCTCTTGAAATATCACCAATGATAGTGTCCAATGGATGATCCCTTGCAACCTTGGTTGGTTGGAGGATTGGAACTTGATTGCTTGCACTTGCTTGATCATTGGGTTGAGATGATGTATTAGCCACTTGATCTTGTTCATTATCATGAGATCCACTTGCACTAACTTGATTTGTATCATCTTGCACATTTGAGTTAGAGAGCACTTGCACTTGATCATCTTCATCATCATTCACTTGCCTAGGCCTCAATTCACCAATATCCATGTCCTTCATGGCATTTGAAAGTTGAATGCCTCTAACATCTTCTAAGTTCTCATTCTCTACTTGTGAACCCTTGGTTTCATCAAATTCAACATCATGAACTTCCTCAAGAGTACCACTATCCAAATTCCAAACTCTATATGCTTTGCTTGTAGTGGAATAGCCAAGTAGGAATCCTTCATCACATTTCTTGTCAAACTTGCCTAATCTTGTGCCTTTCTTCAAGATATAGCATTTGCAACCAAAGATCCAAAGATATGCAATGTTGGGATTTCTACCATTCAAGAGCTCATATGGTGTCTTTTCTTTCAATCGGTGATAATAGAAGCGGTTGCTATAATAGCAAGCTGTGTTGATAGCTTCGGCCCAAAAAGATTGACTCACATTGTACTCACTAAGCATAGACCTTACCATATCAATGAGTGTTCTATTCTTCCTCTCAACAAGGCCATTTGATTGTGGAGTGTATTTGGCCGAGAATTGATGTCTAATTCAAAATTCATCACACAACTCATCAATTCTAGTGTTCTTGAACTCACTACCATTGTCACTTCTAACTCTCTTGATGGTTGTTTCAAACTCATTGTGAATGCCTTTGACAAATGATTTGAATGTTGCAAACACATCACTTTTGTCCACTAGAAAGAATACCCAAGTGTATCTAGTGTAGTCATCTACTATCACAAAGCCATATTTGTTTCCACCGATGCTAGTGTATTATGTTGGCCCAAACAAATCCATGTGCAATAACTCAAATGCTTTACTAGTGCTCATCATGCTTTTCTTAGTATGGGTGTTTCCAACTTGTTTGCCGGCTTGACAAGAGCTACAAAGCTTATCCTTTTCAAACACAACATCTTTCAAGCCTCTAACCAAGTCATGCTTAACCAATCTATTCAATTGTTTCATTCTAACATGACCAAGCCTTCTATGCCATAACCAACCCATGCTAGACTTAGTGAACAAGCATGTAGATAATCTAGCTTCACTAGCATTGAAATCAACCAAGTATAGATTCTCATATCTAAAACTTTTGAAGATCAAATTAGAGCCATCTACACTTATGATCTCTACATCATCTACCCCAAATATGCATTTGAATCTAAGATCACATAATTGTGCCATGGATAGCAAATTGAAGTTCAAGCTCTCTACTAGCAACACATTGGATATGCTCATGTCATTTGATATTGCAATCTTACCATGCCCTTTGACCTTGCCTTTGCCATTGTCACCAAATGTGATACTATCATAACCATCATTGTCATTGGTGTTGATTGAGTTGAACATTCTTGCATCACCGGTCATGTGTTGAGTGCACCCACTATCAAAAACCCAATGCCTTCCTCTGGCTTTGTAATTGACCTACAAAAAAAGATCAATTCTTTTTAGGTATTTAAACTTGCTTGGGTCCTTGAAGGTTAGTCACTAAGCTCTTTGGCACCCAAATGACTTTCTTCTTTGAGCCCATCCATGGTTTACCAATGAACTTAGCCTTTACACCATTTGTACCCTTAGTAAGCATATAGCATGAATCAAGCTTAAGGGAGGATATATTAGCATTTTTGCTCTTGTTTTTGCACTCTTGCTCTTTATGACCAACTTGCTTGCAACTAGTGCAAAACTGACCATTGTTCTTCACAAAACTAGTCTTATGAGGAGCAAAGGCCGCTTTGCCTTTCTTAGGGGTATAGCCTAATCCCTCTTTGTAGAGAGAAGCTCTTTGGCTACCCAAGCACATAAGCAAGCGGTCCTCACCACCATAAGCCTTAGCTAAGGTGTGAGTGAGCTTAGTGACCTCCTTCTTGAGGTTCTCATTCTCAACCACTAGTAAGGCATCACAAGTGAGACCATCACTACTAGATGAGGTAGAAGTGGAAGTGCTACAAGAAGGGTTAGTAGTAGCAACAATGATAGGCATAGATAGTGATTCATCAATTATATCACAAGTTAAACCTATATTGCAAGTTTCAACATGCTTCTTTTTATTTTGCTCATTAAGCAAAGAGGAATGAGCCTTTTCAAGCTTTTTGTGAGCTTTGTCAAGCTTCTCATTGGCTTCCTCTAGCCTCTCATGAGATGCATTAAGCTCATCAAAGGCTTGCTTAAGGGCTTTTAGTTCCTTATGTAAGCTTTTGCATTTCCTTCTTTTGATATCAAAGTGTTCTCTAGCATCTTCTAGCATGTCAATTAATTCATCCTTAGTAGGTTCATCATCATCACTATCACTATCATTTTCATTTTCATGTTCATTATCATCAACATGTTCTTTATCACTTTCATCATCATAAGATTGTACCTTAGTGGCCTTAGCCATGAAGCATGATGAAGATTCGAAGATAGAAGGCTTCTCATTGATGGTAATGCTTGCAAGAACCTTCTTCTTGGTGGTCTTGTGATCATCACTATCATCATCATCATCACTTGAGGAAGCATCACTATCCTAAGTGACTACATATGAACCACCCTTCTTCTTAAAGTCCATCTTGTCCTTCTTCTCTTTCTTTTCCTTCTTGTCCTTCTTCTTGTTCTTCTTGTTGTCATCATCATTATCACTATTGTTGGGCATTGAGCAACAAGATGATCTTTGCTTCCACACTTGAAGCACCTTCTTGACTCTTCTTTGTTCTTGGATGAAGACTTCTTTCTTCTAGCATGGTAGCCCTTCTTCACCATGAACTTGCCAAATCTCTTGACAAATAGAGCCATCTTCTCATCATCATCATCATCCCATGATTCATCTTCTTCACTTGATGTTTCTTGCTTTGCTTTGCCCTTGGATGATGTGGCTTTGAATGCCATGCTCTTCTTCTTCTCATCTTTCTTCATCTTCTTTTCTTCCTTCTCATCATCATCTCTATAAGTATCATCGGTCATTATATCTCCTAACACTTGGTTTGGTGTCATGGTGTCCAAACCACTCCTCACTAGAATAGTGACCAATGTACCAAATCTTGAGGATAAGCATCTCAAGAACTTATGGGAGAAGTCCTTATCCTTCACTTCTTCTCCAAGTGCTTTCAGATCATTGATAAGCACTTAAAGCCTATAGAACATCTCCGGCACACTCTCATCATCCTTCATCTTGAAGCTTGCAAACTTTTCTTTAAGAATGTAAGCCTTTGCACCCTTCATGGCTTGAGTGCCCTCAAATGACTCTTCCAACTTCTTCTATGCCTCATGAGCCATCTCAATATTTTTGACTTGCTCAAATGTTCTTTCATCAATTGCATCATGAATAGCACTTAGAGTAATGTCATTATTTTGGAGAAGTACTTCTTCGGCCGCAGTGGGATTCTTCGGATCTTCAATCTCAATTTTTGTTTCTACCACCTTCCAAACCTTCCTATTGATTGACTTGATATAAGTTGTCATCTTGGCCTTCCAATAGGGATAGTTGGAGCCATCAAATTGGGGTGGCTTCTTGGTGTTGTTGATTTGAGCCATTTTAACACCGAAGGTTGTTAAGCCACAAATAACAGTGACCTCGGCTCTGATACCACTTGAAAGGTCCTAATGGCTAGGGGGTGAATAGCCTAATAAAAATTTCTACAACAACACTTAACAAAATGGTTAGACAATTATGAGGTGAAGCAAGTATTGCGCTAGCCTATTCAAAATGCAAGCCACCTACCACAATTCTAGTTTAGATAGTATCTATTCACTCAATAGCTATGACGCTACCCTATGTTAGTGTGCTCTCAAAGGCTAACTAAAGAGCCACACTAACCAAGCAAGCAAGCTCTCACAACTATCTACACTAAAGAGCTTGACAACTAGTTTGCGGTAAAGTAAAGAGAGTGATCAAGAAGGTTATACTGACATGTCAAGGAGTGGACCAAACAATCACAAGAATCAATATCAATGAAGACCAATCATCTCGAAATCAAAGGATGAACACAATGATTTTTTACCGAGGTTCACTTGCTTGCCGGCAAGCTAATCCTCGTTGTGGCGATTCACTCACTTGGAGGTTCACGCGCTAATTGGCTTCACACGCCAAACCCTCAATAGGGTGCCGCACAACCAACATAAGATGAGGATCACACAAGCCATGAGAAATCCACTAGAGTACCTTTTGGCGCTCCACCAGGGACAGGTCAAGAACCCCTCACAATCACTACGATCAGAGCCAGAGACAATCACCACCCTCTGCTCAATGATCCTCGTTGCTCAAAGCCATCTAGGTGGCGGCAACCACCAAGAGTAACAAGCGAAACCCATAGTGAAACACGAACACCAAGTGCCTCTAGATGCAAACACTCAAGCAATGCACTTGGATTCACTCCCAATCTCACTATGATGATGAATCAATAATGGAGATGAGTGGGAGGGCTTTGGCTAAGCTCATAAGGTTGCTATGTCAATGAAAATGGCCAAAGGTTATGAGCTACAGCCGGCCATGGGGCTTAAATAGAAGCCCCCACGAAATAGAGCCGTTATACCCCTTCATTGGGCATAACACGGGCTGACCGGACGCTCTGGTCCAACTAACCAGACGCTGCTCCTCAGCGTCCGGTCGCCCGATGGCGGCCACGTGTCTCCTACGTTCAACAGTGAATGTTTGATCTCAACGGTCGACATGTTGACCGGACGCTGAACCCTCAGCGTCCGATCGTTTATAGTAAGGGTCCAAAACATGTTTTTGCCGACCGAACGCGTCCGATCAAGCTTGACCGGACACAGCCCAGCGTCCGGTGCTTAACCCTAATCACTGTGCCGACCGACAACACAATCGGATGCGGCCCTTCAGCGTCCGGTCGCAGAGCGACCCAGCGTCCGATCAGTTGACCGACGCTAGCATCATTGCGACCAACTCTATTTCACTTCTAACTTCTTCACCCTTGCTTAAATGTGCCAACCACCAAGTGTATCACCTTGTGCACATGTGTTAGCATATTTTCACAAACATTTTCAAGGGTGTTAGTTCTCCACTAGATCCTAAATGCATATGCAATGAGTTAGAGCATCTAGTGGCACTTTGATAACTGTATTCCGATATGAGTTTCACCCCTCTTAATAGTACGGCTATCAAACCTAAATGTGATCACACTCTCTAAGTGTCTTGATCACCAAAACAAAATAGCTCCTATGGTTTATACCTTTGCCTTGAGCTTTTTGTTTTTCTCTTTCTTCTTTCCAAGTCCAAGCACTTGATCATCATCATGGTATAATCATCATCCTGCTATGATCTTTGTTTGCTTTGCAACTTAGAGTGTGCTACCTATCTCATGATCACTTGATAAACTAGGTTAGTACTTAGGGTTTCATCAATTCACCAAAACCAAACTAGAGCTTTCAATAATGCCTGATTGCTTCGGGAGTTAGCTCAAAGTAATTAGAACATGATGCAAGGGAACCGTGGTTGTAATCATCACAGGCAAGAAGTTATGTATGTTGATTTCACTGATACAAGACCACTAGTGTTCACCAAGGCTGACGAGCCACTGGAAGCTGATGATTGGCTTTGTACCATGGAGCAGAAGTTTGACCTCATTCCATGCACAGAGTTCCAGAAGCATGTTTTTGTTGCTCAACAGCTTAGAGGTGCAGTAGGTGTTTGGTGGGCAAATCTTATGGCTATGCAACCAGCCAGTGTTCAGTTAACTTAGGCAGAGTTCTGCACTGCTTTCCATGCCCATTATATTCCGAAGGGAGTTATGGCCATGAAGCTTGATGAGTTTCTTGCTTTGAAGCAAGGTGATCAAACAGTCATGCAGTATGTGGGCAAGTTCAATCACCTTTCACAGTACGCACCTGAGCATGTTAACACAGATGCCAAGAAGAAGAAGTGGTTCATGCGGGGTCTAAATACCAAACTTCAGACAATGATGACTACCTGCACCAATGTCATTTATCATGAGGCAGTCAACATTGCTATTGCTTCAGAGGAGAAATGTTGGCAACATAAGGAGATTAAGAAGAAAAAGAGTGCCATCTGGATCTTTTGGTGGTAATCAAAAGAGACAGAAAATAATCTATCATCCAATGAATCCTTATCGTCCGTCGCAGTTCCAAGCCGGTCAACGACAAAATGACAGTCCTGCTACAACTAACTAGAACTCTCAATAGTCAAATGTTCCTGGTGTTCGTGCTCCAACACCCCAAGGCCACCATTACCCATGTTTCAATTGTGGGAAGTTAGGTCATTTCTCTAAGGAGTGTTCGTATCCTAAGCAGTATAATCCAAATTTTCAGAAGGCTCCTAGAAATCAACAATAGGGTCAAGCCCAGAACAAGAACAACAACCAAAATGCTCAGAAGGGCAAAGATGAAAAGAAGACGGGGCGGGTTTTCTATATTTAGGCCAGGGAGATTCCAGAAGGGGAGCCCGTGATGCTGGGTATGTTTCCTGTCGCCGATCATCCTGTAGTTATGCTTTTTGATTATGGTGCATCTCATACATTCATCAATAGAACCTTTGTCATAAAGCATGACATTCTAATTGGGGCAACAAAGGAAAATTTCTTTATACAGTCGCCCGAGGGACGTCTATGTACTAAGGAAATGGTGTACCAGGTACCCATAAACCTAGGTGGGCATATTTTTCCCACTACCATGATTATTCTCAAGGATCAGGATATAGATGTGATCTTGGGAATGAATTGGATGTATCAGCATAAGGCTGTTATAGATGCTTTGAATAGAACAATAAGGTTGAGTTTGCCAGATAGTAATTCTCAACTTCTTATCCAACTTCCAACCTTAAGAAGATTAGTGGAAAAAGTTTGTGCAATTTCTGTCAAGGAGGTTAGAGATATCCCGGTAGTTTATGAATTCCCTGATGTTTTTCCAGAAGATTTACCCGGTCTACCACCAGATAGGGATGTTTAGTTTAACATAGAGTTAAAACCTAGAACAACTCTGATCTCTCGGAGAGCTTATAGGATGCCTCCAAAGGAATTAGCCGAATTGAAGATACAGTTGCAAGAGTTGATTGATAAGGGGTTTATCCAACCTAGTTCCTCACCTTGGGGATGTCTTGCAATTTTTGCGAAGAAGAAAGATGAGACCCTGAGGTTGTGTGTTGACTATCGTCCGTTGAATGAAGTGACAATTAAGAATAAGTATCCCTTACCTCAGATCGACTTACTTTTTGATCAACTGGCTGGAGCCAAAGTTTTCTCCAAGATTGATTTGAGGTCAGGTTACCACCAAATTAAAATTAAGCCTAAAGATATTCCCAAAACGGCATTTATCACAAGATATGGATTATATGAATACCTAGTAATGTCTTTTGGTTTGACGAATGCCCCAGCTCATTTCATGTATCTGATGAATTCGGTATTCATGCCTGAGCTAGACAAGTTTGTAGTGGTTTTATTGATGACATCTTAGTATATTCCAAGAATAAGAAAGAACATGAGGAACATCTCAGAATAGTCCTGACACGTTTAAGAGAACATCAGTTGTATGCTAAGTTCAATAAGTGTGACTTCTGGCTGAAGGAAGTACAATTTTTAGGATATGTCTTATCAGCTGAAGGAGTTGCAATAGATCCGAGCAAAGTTAAGGATGTACTA